>NC_057797.1:321300038-321301620 GCF_018294505.1 Triticum aestivum
AACAACCAAAATAGGTTTATTACAATATATTATGTACATAATAGAACATGTGGAACTCCATACATTGGTTCACATCACAACAACCAGTTTAACCTACAAATGTTGCATGCCCAGGAACATAAAACTTCACGTACATAACCATACAATATTCCACACAATCACAAATATTGCAATTGAAAAATAAAACGCTCTGCCAAGTTAAAGCTATCTACTCTTGGATACCACGGAACATGCTCTTCAACATAGGAAGAAGTCATCAACGGTGTTCTACCAACAACACAAGCTCCATTCACCTACAAGAACAGAATGGAATATCAAGTACTTGGATCGTTCAAGCAGATTACAACCAACATATATATGTAGAAGTACATCAAGAAATATGATGGAGCAAGCGGACAACAAATACATTAAGTAAACAGCCCAACCGATGAGTGATGACGACATGCAAAGAGTATAAACCCAGGTTTGGACATAAATAGTGTCAACTCAAGCAGAACATAATAAGGCAGTAAACTCAAGCAGAACATAATTAAGTACAATGAAAGGGACCATCCAATTAAATTCCATTCTTATCTTCTTCAGTAAGGACAGGCAAAACATCCCATTTCTAGTATTATGTCTGAAAAATCACTAGTGTTATGTCTAAAAAATCACTAGTATTATGTCTGAAAAATCACTAGCTAGCACGCTGCGTTACTAGTCTGCCAATTATCCATTTCTAGTGAATTATGTCCGAAAAATGCAATGGAACGGAAATGAATTCAGGCAACACAACACGTAGAGCCACTGAAGAAATGAAATTGCGCAGGCGGTTCAGGATATAATGACTCGCCCGGGCTCATGATACAATGACTCGCACATGGCTTGCAAGGCCAAATAAGGATATTGACCCATTAGGAAAAAGCACAAAAGTATTGCCTACATGGATGTTTTAGTATAACCATGTACATGCCGTGTACTGCAGCGTGATGTCTCTAATATGGTTGTATTCATGTAAATAGTACCCAGGAAAAATAATGTTAGATAGGATTTTTGTCATTAGCCTGTACTTGTGAAAATTGTAGACCAAAAGATATGTTTGCATGGCTAATATTCTAGCATATACAGTACTTAAATCTATAGATTTACCATCCCTTTCATAGTTATAGCATATAATAGAAATCCAGCAACATAAGTAAGCACATATCATAAATAAGTACTAGTTCTATTGAATTACAGAGAAAGAAAGAGAGTGAAATAGATAGGGAGAGAGAGCAGCAGCAGCAGTAGGGGGTTCAGACTTTAGAGAAGACCAGCAGCGAGGTTAGGAGAAGAAGAAGCAAGCGTGGGGATGGAGAGAGGAGTAGCAGCGAGCAGCAAGAAACATGTTCAGAGAAGAAGTGCAGCAGCAGGTTTAGTGGATTCAGAGAAGAGGCAAGCAGCAGGAGGTGCAGAAATAGAGGAGCAACAACATGGTTAGCAGTAGCAGCGTGGGGACTTAGAGAGAGCAACAACTGTTTGATGATATGCAGCAAATCAAATGATTTTCCATCGCAATATTCTGCATACGACAACAACAACATCAATCAGTAAAATTAGTAGC
>NC_057797.1:321301630-321302637 GCF_018294505.1 Triticum aestivum
AAGATTCAGCTCAGCTTGCGACAGCCAAAAAAAGAGCAGAACGGTCGAGATCCACAGACCAGAGCAGTCGAGAATGAGAGAGGTAAGTCAGACTCTCTGGCCATGTACCCAGAAATAACCTATCAAGTGCACATGTACCCAGACTAAGGATCTGGGGCGGATCGAGCAGAGAGGACGGGGGAGCTCATCTCGCGGCGGAGCGTGTGGTCGAAGGAGCAGCGGGCGAGGTTGGGGCGAGGCCATAGTGGCCGGAGACGGAGGCTAACCACGCCTGTTCGAAGGAGCGTGTGATCTCCGTCATTGCAGCTTCTAGGATAATAATAGACCAAATTAACTAGAGATGTACAAATGTCCAAGCATCTTTTATTTAGGATCAAATTAAATAAAGTTCCACCAATGTCCAAGCATCTTTTATTTAGGATCAAATTAAGCTCCACAGAGATGTACAAATACAATATATATGAGACTATAAAGCATGCATGAGACTGAGACCAGATGTAACACAGAAGACAGAAAGTGTGCAAGATACTCTTGTCAAGTGTAACTTATGCCAGGTCTGAATTGCCATATATGCATTATTAATTTGAATGAGTCAAATGGAACATTCTACTAGTAGTGTGTAAGAGCATGCTAACCAGATCGACTTAGCCTAGTCAGAGAAATACTAGCTAGGACTAGCCCCTTGCAAACATACCCGGAAAATGCTGGGAACAACAATACTAGTGACACATGTGCAAGACGTGCGGCAGCTAACCTAACAAAACCGCGTGTGCAGAAGCACTCCCAACAAAGAGATCCATGGAAGCTCAGGAGCTTGATTAATCAGCAACCAACTGAATGGAACCGAGCAAAGAAAACCATGGCCAAATCATACGAGCATGTGACGCGATCGAGGTGAAATTGCAGCATACAGATTAAGAGGCTCCTGATTCCAACACCTAAATAAACCCTAAATCCTTGCGTGCGGGAGGCCGAGGTGCACGAACTGGGGTCCAATCGGACCCAAC
>NC_057797.1:321302647-321305204 GCF_018294505.1 Triticum aestivum
GGCTCATGATACAATGACTCGCACATGGCTTGCAAGGCCAAATAAGGATATTGACCCATTAGGAAAAAGCACAAAAGTATTGCCTACATGGATGTTTTAGTATAACCATGTACATGCCGTGTACTGCAGCGTGATGTCTCTAATATGGTTGTATTCATGTAAATAGTACCCAGGAAAAATAATGTTAGATAGGATTTTTGTCATTAGCCTGTACTTGTGAAAATTGTAGACCAAAAGATATGTTTGCATGGCTAATATTCTAGCATATACAGTACTTAAATCTATAGATTTACCATCCCTTTCATAGTTATAGCATATAATAGAAATCCAGCAACATAAGTAAGCACATATCATAAATAAGTACTAGTTCTATTGAATTACAGAGAAAGAAAGAGAGTGAAATAGATAGGGAGAGAGAGCAGCAGCAGCAGTAGGGGGTTCAGACTTTAGAGAAGACCAGCAGCGAGGTTAGGAGAAGAAGAAGCAAGCGTGGGGATGGAGAGAGGAGTAGCAGCGAGCAGCAAGAAACATGTTCAGAGAAGAAGTGCAGCAGCAGGTTTAGTGGATTCAGAGAAGAGGCAAGCAGCAGGAGGTGCAGAAATAGAGGAGCAACAACATGGTTAGCAGTAGCAGCGTGGGGACTTAGAGAGAGCAACAACTGTTTGATGATATGCAGCAAATCAAATGATTTTCCATCGCAATATTCTGCATACGACAACAACAACATCAATCAGTAAAATTAGTAGCGTCTCGATCACTGTATAATCAATCAGTAGGCACAAATAAAATCAGCAAGCATAGTATAAATCTGGTGCCCCAAAAGGCTAGCGATGCAAATAACAAATCAAGTTCGTGGCTAACTTGTAATTCTGGGAAAAATGTAACGCAGTGATGGCTCACAATGATGGCTTTGACATAGCAGAGAGCAAACTAAATAAAAATAGCTTAGTTCACCCACTTGAATAGAATAACAACTCATGTAAACGTTTAATCAAAACATCATGCTTTGGTTTCAGTCAAGGTTTAATCAAATCAGCACATACAAAACTGAACCAAGACCTGATTTGTTTCATACAAAACTGAACATCATATTCTCCTGCCATCCAAGCCACAACCCAGGTTCACAATGGCTGCTCCTACACGTCTACGCAAGTACATTACATGTTAACTGAAGTAGATCTCTAAAGCTGAGCGGCTGACCGACCAGTGGTTGTTGGGGCCTTCAAGCCAAAGCCTGCTGTTGCTACCAGGAGAAGACTCCAACAAGTCACAACCGACGGTGACCTTGCTCGGCTCAACCCAATAAGATTCAGCTCAGCTTGCGACAGCCAAAAAAAGAGCAGAACGGTCGAGATCCACAGACCAGAGCAGTCGAGAATGAGAGAGGTAAGTCAGACTCTCTGGCCATGTACCCAGAAATAACCTATCAAGTGCACATGTACCCAGACTAAGGATCTGGGGCGGATCGAGCAGAGAGGACGGGGGAGCTCATCTCGCGGCGGAGCGTGTGGTCGAAGGAGCAGCGGGCGAGGTTGGGGCGAGGCCATAGTGGCCGGAGACGGAGGCTAACCACGCCTGTTCGAAGGAGCGTGTGATCTCCGTCATTGCAGCTTCTAGGATAATAATAGACCAAATTAACTAGAGATGTACAAATGTCCAAGCATCTTTTATTTAGGATCAAATTAAATAAAGTTCCACCAATGTCCAAGCATCTTTTATTTAGGATCAAATTAAGCTCCACAGAGATGTACAAATACAATATATATGAGACTATAAAGCATGCATGAGACTGAGACCAGATGTAACACAGAAGACAGAAAGTGTGCAAGATACTCTTGTCAAGTGTAACTTATGCCAGGTCTGAATTGCCATATATGCATTATTAATTTGAATGAGTCAAATGGAACATTCTACTAGTAGTGTGTAAGAGCATGCTAACCAGATCGACTTAGCCTAGTCAGAGAAATACTAGCTAGGACTAGCCCCTTGCAAACATACCCGGAAAATGCTGGGAACAACAATACTAGTGACACATGTGCAAGACGTGCGGCAGCTAACCTAACAAAACCGCGTGTGCAGAAGCACTCCCAACAAAGAGATCCATGGAAGCTCAGGAGCTTGATTAATCAGCAACCAACTGAATGGAACCGAGCAAAGAAAACCATGGCCAAATCATACGAGCATGTGACGCGATCGAGGTGAAATTGCAGCATACAGATTAAGAGGCTCCTGATTCCAACACCTAAATAAACCCTAAATCCTTGCGTGCGGGAGGCCGAGGTGCACGAACTGGGGTCCAATCGGACCCAACGGGGAATCCGAAATCGGTATACCTTAGGTTGGAGAGTCTTCGGCGGCGACGGTCGGTCGTGCACGGCGGGTAGGGCATGATGCTCCCTGACTCCCGCGGTGGTGTGGACCGCTAATGGGAGGAACAGGGTGGAAGGCGGGACGAGCACGGACCACCATGGCCGACCTCCCTCGAGGACGGACACGGATCAGGTCAACGACGGCGGCGTGGATATGGGCGCGCGAACGATCTCCCTGGTCGGCCTTT
>NC_057797.1:321305214-321306582 GCF_018294505.1 Triticum aestivum
AAGATTCAGCTCAGCTTGCGACAGCCAAAAAAAGAGCAGAACGGTCGAGATCCACAGACCAGAGCAGTCGAGAATGAGAGAGGTAAGTCAGACTCTCTGGCCATGTACCCAGAAATAACCTATCAAGTGCACATGTACCCAGACTAAGGATCTGGGGCGGATCGAGCAGAGAGGACGGGGGAGCTCATCTCGCGGCGGAGCGTGTGGTCGAAGGAGCAGCGGGCGAGGTTGGGGCGAGGCCATAGTGGCCGGAGACGGAGGCTAACCACGCCTGTTCGAAGGAGCGTGTGATCTCCGTCATTGCAGCTTCTAGGATAATAATAGACCAAATTAACTAGAGATGTACAAATGTCCAAGCATCTTTTATTTAGGATCAAATTAAATAAAGTTCCACCAATGTCCAAGCATCTTTTATTTAGGATCAAATTAAGCTCCACAGAGATGTACAAATACAATATATATGAGACTATAAAGCATGCATGAGACTGAGACCAGATGTAACACAGAAGACAGAAAGTGTGCAAGATACTCTTGTCAAGTGTAACTTATGCCAGGTCTGAATTGCCATATATGCATTATTAATTTGAATGAGTCAAATGGAACATTCTACTAGTAGTGTGTAAGAGCATGCTAACCAGATCGACTTAGCCTAGTCAGAGAAATACTAGCTAGGACTAGCCCCTTGCAAACATACCCGGAAAATGCTGGGAACAACAATACTAGTGACACATGTGCAAGACGTGCGGCAGCTAACCTAACAAAACCGCGTGTGCAGAAGCACTCCCAACAAAGAGATCCATGGAAGCTCAGGAGCTTGATTAATCAGCAACCAACTGAATGGAACCGAGCAAAGAAAACCATGGCCAAATCATACGAGCATGTGACGCGATCGAGGTGAAATTGCAGCATACAGATTAAGAGGCTCCTGATTCCAACACCTAAATAAACCCTAAATCCTTGCGTGCGGGAGGCCGAGGTGCACGAACTGGGGTCCAATCGGACCCAACAGGGAATCCGAAATCGGTATACCTTAGGTTGGAGAGTCTTCGGCGGCGACGGTCAGTCGTGCACGGCGGGTAGGGCATGATGCTCCCTGACTCCCGCGGTGGTGTGGACCGCTAATGGGAGGAACAGGGTGGAAGGCGGGACGAGCACGGACCACCATGGCCGACCTCCCTCGAGGACGGACACGGATCAGGTCAACGACGGCGGCGTGGATATGGGCGCGCGAACGATCTCCCTGGTCGGCCTTTCCTTCCCTTCCCTTGGGAGAGCAATTGAAGGTGGGGGCGGCGTCACTGGGGGGGAGGAGGAGATCGCCGGCGGCTGGGTTTGGATCGTGATCTGGATCGGGATCGGGGTCGCGAG
>NC_057797.1:321307003-321327293 GCF_018294505.1 Triticum aestivum
GGGGGGGTGGATGGAAGATGTCCAAAAGACAATGCTAGGGTTTCGGCTGAGGTGCGGTTGATGGGGCGGCAAGGGGTGAGGGCTGCTGTTGGATCCGGGAGGATCCAATGATGTTTATGCATGATCTGCGTGTGTTATTTTTGGACCAATCAGAATGCAATATAATATTATGACCATTTAAATTGGTCGCAGTAGATTTAAATATAATATGTTAAATCATGTTAGCTATTTTCTTGACTTGAGAAATTCGAACAAATTGAAAAAATGGAAATCCTTCTCATCATGTCATAAAATGTGACCTAGTTTTAAGAAAAAATAAATAACAAACTAGTAATAAGAAAAATATATTTAAAAAAGTGTCCTTAGAAATGCCTGTCATACTTTTTTTCGAGTGTCTAGAATGAGTCTTTTTGTGAAGGACCTACCATATATTTGTTGCAAAATTGAACCTAATCAATTTTCCAAAATATTAGGACATATTTAATGAACAATTGACCAAATGGTTAGGAGTCAAAAGTTTTTATCCACCTCTCGTGAAAAAGACAAAATACCATCGATTCAGCAGGAAGCAGGTCAAATTTGAACTGTAGCTGCCACATAGTTTGCTCTTTATTTTTTTTAAATAATTTCTAGGTACATAAATATCTATTTAATCAGAGAAATATCAAGAGGTTTCCAAGATTCAACCACTAGCTAGGAACGGTCAAGCCCGCCGTTACGACCGCATTTTGAAACAGGCATAAAAAATTCAAAAATAATTCAAAAAATTGGAAAACCTTCGCATTGTGTCATTATATGTGACCAAGTTACCAGGAAAAATAATAATCTTGTAATACGACAATTCTTTTAAAAAATGGTCTCAGAAACGAGCTATCATTTTTGGAGATCAATGGCTCTCAAGCCAAATGATCAATATTATGGCCACATTCATGGCATGGTTTCTTCAAATGATCTCATATTGTGCACAAGGGTGCATATTGGATTGGCAAACAATGTTCCCTAAAGAAATTTTCATTTTCTTTGGATGAAAAATCATTTTCCATTTTTCGAGTGCCCCAAATGAGGTTTTTTTGTGAAGAACGTACCAAATAATTGTTGCAACATTGGACCAAATCATTTTTATAAAATACTAGGCCATATTTAATGCACAATTGACCAAATGGTTGGGTGTAAAAAGTTTTGATGCACCTCTGGTGAAAAAGACAAATTTCCGTCCTTTCAGCTGGAAGCGGGTCAAATTCGAACTGCGGCTGCCTCATGGATTGCTATTTATTTTTTCCAAAACTCATTTCTAAGTACAAAAGTATCTATTTAATCAGAGAAACACCAAAAAATCCAACATTCAACCACTAGCTAGGAACGGTCATTCCTGGCGTTTTGACCGCATTTTGAAACGGGCATAAACAATTCAAAAAAATAAAAAAATTGGAAAACCTTTGCATTGTGTCATTATATGTGACCAAGTTACTAGGAAAAATAATAAACTTGTAATACAACAATTCTTTTAAAAAAGTGTTCTCAGAAATGTGCTATCATGTGTGAAGATTCAAGGCTTTCAAGTCAAATGATCAATCTTATGGCCACATTCATGGCATAGTTTGTTCAAATGATCTCATATTGTGCACAAGGGTGCATATTGGAATGGCATACAATTTTTCCTAAGGTATTTTTCATTTTCTGTGGATGAAAAATCAATTTTCATTTTTCGAGTGCCTAAAATGAGGTTTTTTGTGAAGGACCTACCATATATTTGTTGCAAATTTGGACCAAATCAATTTTATAAAATACTAGGACATATTTAATGCACAATTGACAAAATGGTTGGGTTTCAAAAGTTTTGACCCACCTCTCGTGAAAAAGACAAATTTCCGCCAATTCAGTAGGAAGCGGGTCTAATTTGAACTACAACTGCCTTATAGTTTGCTCTTTATTTTTTTCCAAAAATCATTTCTAGGTACATAAGTATCTATTTAATCAGAGAAACACCAAATTTTTTCCAAGATTCAACAACTAGCTAGGAACGGTCATGCTCGCCGTTTTGATCGCATTTTGAAACGGGCATAAAAAATTCAATAAAAATAAAAAAAATTGGAAAACCTTCGCATTGTGTCATTATATGTGACCAAGTTACCAAGAAAAATAATAAACTTGTACTATGGAAATTCTTTAAAAAAAAGTGTTCTCAGAAATGAGTTATCATGTGAGAAGATTCATGACTTTCAAGTAAAATGATCAATCTTATGGCCACATTCATGGCATAGTTTGTTCAAATAATCTCATATTGTGCACAAGGGTGCATATTGGCATGGAAAACAATTTTGCCTAAGGGAGTTTTCATTTTCTTTGGACGAAAAATCAATTTTTCATTTCTCGAGTGCCTAAAATGAGTTTTTTTTTGTGAAGGACCTACCATATATTTGTTGCAAATTTGGACCAAATCAATTTTATACAATACTAGGACATATTTAATGCACAATTTACAAAATGGTTGGGTTTCAAAAGTTTTGATCCACCTCTCATGAAAAAGACAAATTTCCGCCAATTCAGTAGGAAGCGGGTCAAATTTGAACTACAACTGCCTTATAGTTTGCACTTTATTTTTCCCAAAAATCATTTCTAGGTACATAAGTATCTCTTTAATCAGAGAAACACCAAAAAATTTCCAAGATTCAACCACTAGCTAGGAACTGTCATGCCCGCCGTTTTGACCGCATTTTGAAACGGGCATAAAAAATTCAAATAAAAAAAATGGAAAACCTTCGCCTTGTGTCATCATATGTGACCAAGCTTCCAGGAAAAATAATAAACTTGTAATACGGCAATTATTTTAAAAAAGTGTTCTTAGAAATGAGCTATCATGCGTGAAGGTTCATGGCTTTCAAGCCAAATGATCAATCTTATGGCCACATTCATGGCATAGTTCGTTCAAATGATCTCATATTGTGCACAAGGGTGCATTTTGGAATGACAAACAATGTTGCCTAAGGGGCTTTTCATTTTGTTTGCACGGAAAATTCATTTTCCATTTTTCGAGTGCCCAAAATGAGGTTTTTTTGTGAAGGAACTACCAAATAATTGTTGCAAAAATGGACCAAATCAATTTTATAAAATATTAGGCCATGTTTAATGCACAATTGACAAAATGGTTGGGTGTAAAAAAAAATTATCCACCTCTGGTGAAAAAGACAAATTTCAGCCGATTCAGCACGAAGCGGGTCAAATTTGAACTGCGACTGCCTTATAGTTTGCTCTTTATTTTTTCCAAAAATCATTTCTAGGTACATAAGTATCTATTTAAGCATAACTACATGGTTTGGTGGTGATACGTTGAGGTTTGGACGGTGGCCCAGGGCCCCAAGTCCAAAGCGCGTAGACTCGCATGCCCGTCGCGTGGTCACCGCGTGACTGTGGCGTTACCATGCATTCTGGGAAGCCTAGGAATGTCTAGTAGGTTTGGCACTCCCCAGGTAGATGCTTGGAAGAAAATAACAATAGATGAATTTCACGAGGAGACTGAACAATGCTCAAACATGAATTAGCCCCCAAGTGTTTGATTAGTGGTACGGAAAATACACATGGCCAATGGGCCTGAGTTTTGGCCAAGGATGGTCATCTACTAAGGACACTATCTTGGAAAATTTGCAGTTCAAATGGAGGATCCTAGCTGTCACTTGCTTTAGAACATACCACACTGGACAGAAATATTAATGTTGAAGCCATACCACTTGTATTGTTAGATGGGGCTCAAATTTTGTGGAGAGCAATGATTTGGGAATATAGAGGATGTGGCAAAAATTCAACTCATTAGGATATGCCTAGATAGTACTTCCTTCACAACAGTTCGAGTTGAACAAAAACTTTGGAAATTTGCCGAGGAAGATTTACCAGGTAAATGGAGTTGAATATTTTCATGAGGCAATGATTTGGATAGTAAAGAATGCCCATTTTTTTGGGCATTTTGGGAATGACAGAAATATAGGTTGCTTCACAATCTAGGGAAAAAATTGACACATGGACATGACACATAGGCAAAACTGATGAGGTGGTGCCTACTCATAGCAATAAGTACCAGTGCATCCATGTTCACAACCTCATGACCATTTATATTGGTCGTAATCAAGTAGAAATAAGGTCATTGGTGCCTCTTGTCTGCTTTGTGACCATTTGGTGTAAGCAATTTCAGGGTTTGAGCCCTTCCAAGCGAAATGGCCGTGAATTTACGACCAATTCAACTGGGGTCACTAAGAGAAGGTCACAAGTTGACATATTTCTTGTAGTGAGGTAATACCCTATGTCCTGCTTGCTTGATGTTGATGAATACGAGTATTACAAGAGTTGATCTACCTCGAGATCATAATGGCTAAACCCTAGAGGTCTAGCTGGTATGGCTATGGTAATGAATCTCCGTCCTTTCCGGACTAAGTCTTCTGGTTTAAGAGGCCAAACTCGCCAAGGCTCGTAAGAGTGCGGAGACGGCCCGGAGTGAAGCCTAGGGTGCCCTCCAAGAGATCCAAGAAGTCAGGAAGATCGCGGCGGGTAAGGCATTCAATATGCAAAGCAAGAATGTGAAGAGGAAATCTCTTTTACTGACCTGGATTCGGAGTTCTCCAGGGGCTTTTGTTGATCTTCCATGCAGTGTGACCGACGCCGCAGAGTTCTTCCGAGCCGAAGAAGGGGGCTCCCCGGAGAAGCTATTCTGGTCGCAATATCTTGTGCCGGAACATCCGGTGCCCTACAGCGATCAACTAAAACAGTTGGTCGAGCTGCATAGGGTGGCCGAACTGGCCATGAAGGATTTAACAATCCGACTATGGCCAGCGGAAGCTGTACCCAGCAGTTACTTGGGCCTCGTGGAAAGGCTGGTTCATGCCTGTCCTTGGCTGGACGTCATCAAGCAGTCCGTCTGCATTGAAGGCGCGCGTCTGGCCTTCTCCTATGTCAAGGTCTGGTGGGCGAAGATGGATGCCGTCAAGTTGGCAACCGAGGGGCCGCCTGAGGGCAAGGAGCACCGCACACCCGAGCGGTACTTTGGCGATGTCTTGGAAGGGTCCCGTATTGTTGCGGATCATTGTGCGAAAGACACTATATTTGAATGAATGTATTCGAGCTCCCTCTACCCTGTATGATAAAACAAAGTGATTGTGCAATATAATGCTGGTTATGTTTTTGAATTTTTAGTTCCTGTGCGGCCGTGTTGTATGAAATTTGAGGGTTAACCAATCGTCGGCTTCTGCCCCCACGTAGGTAGTACGGGGGTGTTCGGGATGGAATCTAAACAATCTTGATCCAATTAGATGGTCCTTGAAGGAGTTTTTTAGCGCAACGAACCAGGCAACCAGACTATGCGGCAGTAACTGAAGGAAATATGCCCTAAAGGCAATAATAAAGTTATTATTTATTTCCTTATATCATGATAAATGTTTATTATTCATGCTAGAATTGTATTAACCGGAAACATAATACATGTGTGAATACATAGACAAACAGAGTGTCACTAGTATGCCTCTACTTGACTAGCTCGTTAATCAAAGATGGTTATGTTTCCTAACCCTGGACAAAGAGTTGTTATTTGATTAACGAGATCACATCATTAGGTGAATGATTTGATTGACATGACCCATTCCATTAGCTTAGCACCCGATCGTTTAGTATGTTGCTTTCTTCATGACTTATACATGTTCCTATGACTATGAGATTATGCAACTCCCATTTGCCGGAGGAACACTTTGTGTGCTACCAAACGTCACAACGTAACTGGGTGATTATAAAGGTGCTCTATAGGTGTCTCCAAAAGTACATGTTGGGTTGGCGTATTTCGAGATTAGGATTTGTCACTCCGAATGTCGGAGAGGTATCTCTGGGCCCTCTCGGTAATGCACATCACATAAGCCTTGCAAGCATTACAACTAATGAGTTAGTTGCAAGATGATGTATTATGAAACGAGTAAAGAGACTTGCCGGTAACGAGATTGAACTAGGTATTGAGATACGGACGATCGAATCTCGGGCAAGTAACATACCGATGACAAAGGGAACAACGTATGTTGTTATGCGGTCTGACCAATAAAGATCTTCGTAGAATATGTGGGAGCCAATATGAGCATCCAGGTTCCGCTATTGGTTATTGACCGGAGACGTGTCTCGGTCATGTCTACATGGTTCTCAAACCCGTAGGGTCCGCATGCTTAAGGTTTCGATGACAGTTATATTATGAGTTTATGAGTTTTGATGTACCGAAGTTAGTTCGGAGTCCCGGATATGATCATGGACATAACGAGGAGTCTCGAAATGGTCGAGACATAAAGATTGATATATTGGACTGCTATATTCGGACACCGGAAGTGTTCCGGTGAAGTTTCGGATAAAACCGGAGCACCGGGAGGTTACCGGAACCCCCCGGGGGGCTAATGGGCCTCATGGGCCTAAAGTGGAGAAGAGGAGGGGCTGCCAGGGTAGGCAGCGCGCCCCCTCTCCCCCTAGTCCGAATTGGACAAGGAGGGAGGGGCGGCGCCCCCCCTTTTCCTTCTCTCCTTCCCCCTCTCCTACTTGGACAAGGAAAGGGAGGGGAGTCCTACTCCCGGTAGGAGTAGGACTCCTCCTGCGCGCCTCCTGCTAGGGCCGGCCGCACCCCCCCTTGGATCCTTTATATACGGAGGCAGGGGGCGCCCCTAGACACACAAGTTGATCCACGTGATCATATTCTTAGCCGTGAGTAGTGCCCCCTTCCACCATAATCCTCGATAACATTGTAGCGGTGCTTAGGCGAAGCCCTGCGACGATAGTACATCAAGATCGTCACCACGCCGTCGTGCTGACAGAACTCTTCCCCGACACTTGCTGGATCGGAGTCCGGGGATCGTCATCGAGCTGAACGTGTGCTAAAACTCGGAGGTGCCGTAGTTTCGGTGCTTGATCGGTCGGGCCGTGGAGACGTACGGCTACATCAACCAAAGTTAACGCTTCCGTTGTCGATCTACAAGGGTACGTAGACCACACTCTCCTCCTCTCGTTGCTATGCATCACCATGATCTTGCGTGTGCGTAGGAATTTTTTTGAAATTACTACGTTCCCCAACAGTGGCATCCGAGCCTAGGTTTTATATGTTGATGTTATATGCACGACTAGAACACAAGTGAGTTGTGGGCGATATAAGTCATACTGCCTACCAGCATGTCATACTTTGGTTCGGCGGTATTGTTGGATGAAGCGGCCCGGACCGACATTACGCGTACGCTTACGCGAGACCGGTTCTCCCGACTTGCTTTGCACATAGGCGGCTTGCGGGTGACAGTTTCTCCAACTTTAGTTGAACCGAGTGTGGCTACGCCCGGTCCTTGCGAAGGTTAAAATAGCACCAACTTGACAAACTATCGTTGTGGTTTTGATGCGTAGGTAAGATTGGTTCTTGCTTAAGCCCGTAGCAGCCACGTAAAACTTGCAACAAACAAAGTAGAGGACGTCTAACTTGTTTTTGCAGGGCGTGTTGTGATGTGATATGGTCAAGACATGATGCTAAATTTTATTGTATGAGATGATCATGTTTTGTAACTGAGTTATCGGCAACTGGCAGGAGCCATATGGTTGTCGCTTTATTGTATGCAATGCAATCGCGCTGTAATGCTTTACTTTATCACTAAGCGGTAGCGATAGTCGTGGAAGCATAAGATTGGCGAGACGACAACGATGCTACGATGGAGATCAAGGTGTCGCGCCGGTGATGATGGTGATCACGACGGTGCTTCGAAGATGGAGATCACAAGCACAAGATGATGATGGCCATATCATATCACTTATATTGATTGCATCTGATGTTTATCTTTTATGCATCTTATCTTGCTTTGATTGACGGTAGCATTATAAGATGATCTCTCACTAATTATCAAGAAGTGTTCTCCCTAAGTATGCATCGTTGCGAAAGTTCTTCGTGCTGAGACACCACGTGATGATCGGGTGTGATAGGCTCTACGTTCAAATACAACGGGTGGAAAACAGTTGCACACACAGAATACTCAGGTTATACTTGACGAGCCAAGCATATACAAATATGGCCTCGGAACACGGAGACTGAAAGGTCAAGCGTGAATCATATAGAAGATATGATCAACATAGCAATGTTCACCAATGAAACTACTCCATCTCACGTGATGATCGGACATGGTTTAGTTGATTTGGATCACGTAATCACTTAGAGGATTAGAGGGATGTCTATCTAAGTGGGAGTTCTTAAGTAATATGATTAATTGAACTTAAATTTATCATGAACTTAGTCCTGGTAGTATTTTGCAAATTATGTTGTAGATCAATAGCTTGCGTTGTTTCTTCCCTGTGTTTATTTTGATATGTTCCTAGAGAAAATTGTGTTGAAAGATGTTAGTAGCAATGATGCGGATTGGATCCGTGATCTGAGGTTTATCCTCATTGCTGCACAGAAGAATTAATTCCTTGATGCACCGCTAGGTGACGGACCTATTGCAGGAGCAAATGCAGACATTATGAACGTTTGGCTAGCTCAATATGATGACTACTTGATAGTTTAGTGCACCATGCTTAATGGCTTAGAATCGGGACTTCAAAGACGTTTTGAACGTCATGGAGCATATGAGATGTTCCAGGAGTTGAAGTTAATATTTCAAGCAAATACCCGAGTTGAGAGATATGAAGTCTCCAACAAGTTCTATAGCTAAAAGATGGAGGAGAATCGCTCAAGTAGTGAGCATGTGCTCAGATTGTCTGAGTACTACAATCGCTTGAATCAAGTGGGAGTTAATCTTCCATATAAGATAGTGATTGACAGAAGTCTCTAGTCACCATCACCAAGTTAGTAGAACTTTGTGATGAACTATGATATGCAAGGGATAACGGAAACGATTCCCAAGCTCTTCGTAATGCGGAAATTGACGAAGGTAGAAGTCGAGAAAAACATCAAGTGTTGATGATAGACAAGACCACTAGTTTCAAGAAAAGGGCAGAGGGAAGAAGGGGAACTTCAAGAGAACAACAAGCAAGTTGCTGCTCAAGTGAAGAAGCCCAAGTCTGGTCCTAAGCCTGAGACTAAGTGTTTCTACTGCAAAGGGACTGGTCACTAGAAGCAGAACTACCCCAAGTGATTGGCAGATAAGAAGGATGGCAAAGTGAACATAAGTATATTTGATATACATGTTATTGATCTGTACTTTACTAGTGTTTATAGCAACCCCTCAGTATTTGATACTAGTTCAGTTGCTAAGATTAGTAACTCGAAACGGGAGTTGCAGAATAAACAGAGACTAGTTAAGGGTGAATTGATGATGTGTGTTGGAAGTGGTTCCAAGATTGATATGATCATCATCGCAGACTCCCTATACTTTCGAGATTAGTGTTGAACCTAAATAAGTGTTATTTGGTGTTTGCGTTGAGCATGAATATGATTTGATCATGTTTATTGCAATACGGTTATTCATTTAAGTTAGAGAACAATTGTTGTTCTGTTTACATGAATAAAACCTTCTATGGTCATACACACCAACGAAAATGGTTTGTTGGATCTCGATTGTAGTGATACACATATTCATAATATTGAAGCCAAAAGATGCAAAGTTAATAATGATAGTGCAACTTATTTGTAGCACTGCCATTTAGGTCATATTGGCGTAAAGCGCATGAAGAAACTCCATGCTGATGGGATTTTGGAATCACTTGATTATGAATCACTTGATGCTTGCGAACCATGCCTCATGGGCAAGATGACTAAGACTCCGTTCTCCGGAGCGAGCAACTGACTTATTGGAAATAATACATACTGATGTATGCGGTTCGATGAGTGTTAAAGCTCACGGCAAGTATCATTATTTTCTGAACTTCACAGATGATTTGAGCAGATATGGGTATATCTACTTGATGAGACATAAGTCTGAAACATTTGAAAAGTTCAAAGAATTTCAGAGTGAAGTGGAAAATCATCGTGACAAGAAAATAAAGTTTCTACGATCTGATCGCGGAGACAAATATTTGAGTTACGAGTTTGGTCTTCAATTAAAACAATGTGGAATAGTTTCACAAACTCATGCCACATGGAACACCTCAGCATAATGGTGTGTCCGAACGTCATAACCGTACTTTATTGGATATAGTGCAATCTATGATGTCTCTTACCGATCTACCACTATCGTTTTGGGGTTATGCATTAGAGACAGCTGCATTCACATTAAAAGGGCACCATCTAAATCTGTTGAGACGACACCGTATGAACTGTGGTTTGACAAGAAACCAAAGTTGTCGTTTCTTAAAGTTTGGGGTTGCAATGCTTATGTGAAAAAGTTTCATCCTAATAAGCTCAAACCCAAATCGGAAAAGTGTGTCTTCATAGGATACCCAAAAAGTTACTGTTGGGTACACCTTCTATCACAGATCCGAAGGCAAGACATTTGTTGCTAAGAATGGATCCTTTCTAGAGAAGGAGGATCTCTCGAAAGAAGTGAGTGGGAGGAAAGTAGAACTTGATAAGGTAATTGTACCTTCTCCCTCATTGGAAAGTAGTTCATCACAGAAATCTGTTCCTGTGACTACTACACCAATTAGTGAGGAAGCTAATGATGATGATCATGTAACTTCAGATCAAGTTACTACCGAATCTCGTAGGTAAACCAGAGTGAGATCCGCACCAGAGTGGTACGGTAATCCTGTTCTGGAGGTCATGCTACTTGACCATGACGAACCTACGAACTATGAAGAAGCGATGGTGAGCCCAGATTCCGCAAAATGGCTTGAAGCCATGAAATCTGAGATGGGATCCATGTATGAGAACAAAGTATGGACTTTGGTTGACTTGCCCACTGATCGGCAAGCAATTGAGAATAAATGGATCTTCAAGAGGAAGACGAACGCTGATAGTAGTGTTACTATCTACAAAGCTAGAATTGTCGCAAAAGGTTTTCGACAAGTTCAAGGTGTGGACTACGATGAGAGTTTCTCACTCGTATCTATGCTTAAGTCTGTCCGAATCATGTTAGCAATTGCCGCATTTTATGAAATCTGGCAAATGGATAAACAAAACTGCATTCCTTAATAGATTTATTAAAGAAGAGTTGTATATGATACAACCAGAAGGTTTTGTCAATCCTAAAGGTGCTAACAAAATATGCAAGCTCCAGCGATCCATCTATGGACTGGTGCGAGCATCTCGGAGTTGGAATATACACTTTGATAAGTTGATCAAAGCATATAGTTTTATACAGACTTGCAATGAAGCCTGTATTTACAAGAAAGTGAGTGGGAGCACTACAGCATTTCTGATAAGTATATGTGAATGACATATTGTTGATCGGAAATAATGTAGAATTAATCTGCAAAGCATAAAGGAGTGTTCTTAAAGAAGTTTTTCAAAGAAAGACCTCGGTGAAGCTGCTTACATATTAAGCATCAAAATCTATAGAGATAGATCAAGACGCTTGATAAGTTTTCTCAATGAGTACATACCTTGAAAATATTTTGAAGTAGTTCAAAAATGGAATAGTCAAAGAAAGAGTTCTTGGCTATGTTACAAGGTATGAAATTGAGTAAGACTCAAAGCCCGAGCACGGCAGAAGATAGAAAGAGAATGAAATTCATTCCCTATGCCTCAGCCATAGGTTCTATAAAGTATGCCATGATGTGTACTAGATCTATTGTATACCCTACACTCTGTTATGCAAGGGAGTACAATAATGATCTAAGAGTAGATCACTGGACATTGGTCAAAATTATCCTTAGTGGAATAAGGAAATATTTCTCGATTATGGAGGTGACAAAAGGTTCGTCGTAAAAAGTTACGTCGATGCAAGTTTTGACACAGATCTGGATGACTCTAAGTCTCGATCTAGATACATATTGAAAGTGGGAGCAATTAGCTAGAGTAGCTCCGTGCAGAGCATTGTAGACATAGAATTTGCAAAATACTTATGGATCTGTATGTGACAGACCCGTTGATTAAAATTATCTCACAAGCAAACATGATCACACCTTAGTACTCTTTGGGTGTTAATCACATGGTGATGTGAACTCTTAGTGTTGAATCACATGGCGATGTGAACTAGATTATTGACTCTAGTGCAAGTGGGAGACTGAAGGAAATATGCCCTAGAGGCAATAATAAAGTTATTATTTATTTCCTTATATCATGATAAATGTTTATTATTCATGCTAGAATTGTATTAACCGGAAACATAATACATGTGTGAATACATAGACAAACAGAGTGTCACTAGTATGCCTCTACTTGACTAGCTCGTTAATCAAAGATGGTTATGTTTCCTAACCATGGACAAAGAGTTGTTATTTGATTAATGGGATCACATCATTAGGTGAATGATCTGATTGACATGACCCATTCCACTAGCTTAGCACCCGATCATTTAGTATGTTGCTTTCTTCATGACTTATACATGTTCCTATGACTATGAGATTATGCAACTCCCATTTGCCGGAGGAACACTTTGTGTGCTACCAAACGTCACAACGTAACAGGGTGATTATAAAGGTGCTCTACAGGTGTCTCCAAAAGTACATGTTGGGTTGGCGTATTTCGAGATTAGGATTTGTCACTCCGAATGTCGGAGAGGTATCTCTGGGCCCTCTCGGTAATGCACATCACATAGGCCTTGCAAGCATTACAACTAATGAGTTAGTTGCAAGATGATGTATTACAAAACGAGTAAAGAGACTTGCCGGTAACGAGATTGAACTAGGTATTGAGATACCGACGATCGAATCTCGGGCAAGTAACATACCGATGACAAAGGGAACAACGTATGTTGTTATGCGGTCTGACCGATAAAGATCTTCGTAGAATATGTGGGAGCCGATATGAGCATCCAGGTTCCGCTATTGGTTATTGACCGGAGACGTGTCTTGGTCATGTCTACATGGTTCTTGAACCCGTAGGGTCCGCATGCTTAAGGTTTCAATGACAGTTATATTATGAGTTTATGAGTTTTGATGTACCGAAGTTAGTTCGGAGTCCCGGATATGATCACGGACATAACGAGGAGTCTCGAAATGGTCGAGACATAAAGATTGATATATTGGACTGCTATATTCGGACACCAAAAGTGTTCCGGTGAAGTTTCAGATAAAACCGGAGCACCGGGAGGTTACCGGAACCCCCCGGGGGGCTAATGGGCCTCATGGGCCTAAAGTGGAGAAGAGGAGGGGCTGCCAGGGCAGGCCGCGCGCCCCCTCTCCCCCTAGTCCGAATTGGACAAGGAGGGAGGGGCGGTGCCCCCCTTTTCCTTCTCTCCTTCCCCCTCTCCTACTTGGACAAGGAAAGGGAGGGGAGTCCTACTCCCGGTAGGAGTAGGACTCCTCCTGCGCGCCTCCTGCTAGGGCCGGCTGCACCCCCCCTTGGATCCTTTATATACGGAGGCAGGGGGCACCCCTAGACACACAAGTTGATCCACGTGATCATATTCTTAGCTGTGAGCAGTGCCCCCTTCCACCATAATCCTCGATAACATTGTAGCGGTGCTTAGGCAAAGCCCTGCGACGATAGTACATCAAGATCGTCACCACGCCATCGTGCTGACGGAACTCTTCCCCGACACTTTGCTGGATCGGAGTCCGGGGATCGTCATCGAGCTGAACGTGTGCTAAAACTCGGAGGTGCCGTAGTTTCGGTGCTTGATCGGTCGGGCCGTGGAGACGTACGGCTACATGAACCAAAGTTAACACTTCCGTTGTCGATCTACAAGGGTACGTAGATCACACTCTCCTCCTCTCGTTGCTATGCATCACCATGATCTTGCGTGTGCGTAGGAATTTTTTTGAAATTACTACGTTCCCCAACAGTAACGCCCCCACTTAGCCATAGGAGTTCGACAATAAAAACATGGGCGCATCCTCTAGTATCCGAACTAGAGTGCTATAAGCGTCTGATCGGGAAGTACCAATCCTTCGCGTAATTGGGAAGAAATCCCCAACGATTTGTAACCTCCGAACAACTCACTGGCTCTCGCCGCATCATGACAGTCAATTTTCGGCTTTCTCTACTAAGGTGCTCCTTTGGATTAACCAAGGCACAATCGTAGTAGTTCTCCCTTTACTACCTTAGCCGATATAGCGGAATGTAAACTTGCAAGCACAGGAGCTGGGCAACCCAACTATTGACCAAAGACATGATTCGGAGCCAATGCATATAATGCTAAATTCGGGGTGCCGAATTGTACTTATAAAAAGTGTTTGGACTTTTGTTGCCGTAACGTGGGGTGCTATGAAGCCCCTGGAAAACATCAAACGTACCAAAGTGTACGAGTGCTACCTGATAGGGTTATCCACAGGGGAGCTGAAAAAGAGAAAGGAAATAGAAAAGGTATGAAGGTAAAAGGCTGGTGTCCTACAGCTGCAGCCGCAAACTGTTCTCATTGTAATTTAATTAGTATGTCAAGGCGCATTGATATAGGTAGTGCGATAAGCAACATGCTATTTGACATGCCGACACCAAGGGAGAGCTGCATGTGGGTCTTGAAAAACAGGAAGAGTTATTGTTAATGGAATCTCCTAAAAAAGTCCCCCATATGTCTGCGTTTCTCGCTGTCTTGGTGTGTTTATCCTTCAAGAGGACCGATGACCAAACCACCAGATGGTGCCTGTGGGATTGAGACATGAAAAGGATACTAGTAAAAGTGAAATTATGTGTGTATCCGTTGTTGGTTGAGCCGTACTATGGACCACAAGCTAGCTATGCCTCCGTTGATGCCCATGGGATTTTGAGTGCGTAATTATGTATGTGCGGCACGAATACCATCACTTGATTGTGACTGAGACGGAGGCCGTATTGCTAGTCGAGCTCCCGACGAGCCGAGCTCTCCTGTTGCAGAGTAGTTCGAACCCTCTTAACGGTGTCCGTCGGCTCGGCAGTCGAATTAAAGTTCTGCTTGAGAAGGCCGCTCTATAGTTTTACTGCTAAGGCAGCCGTGTGCTCTTCTGTACGGATGGGGCGTTCCGTATTACCATTGACTGTTATGGCGCCACATGGACCGGGCATCTCAAGCTTGAGGTAAGCATAGTGTGCTACTGCATTGAATCGAGCAAACACAGTTCGTCTGAGTAGTGCATGATAGCCGCTAAGGAAGGGGACGATATCGAAGATTAACTCCTCGCTTCGGAAGTTGTCCGGAGATCCGAAGACAACCTCCAGTGTGATTGAGCCCATACAATGGGCTTCTACACCTGGTATGATGCCTTTGAAGGTAGTCCTGGTGGGCTTGATCTGTGATGGGTTAATGCCCATTTTTCGCGTTGTATCCTGATAGAGGAGATTGGGACTGCTACCTCCACCCATAAGGACGCGAGTCAGGTGGAACCCATCAATTATTGGGTGTAGGACCAGTGCGGACGAGCCACCATGACGGATATTGGTCGGGTGATCCCGGCGATCAAAAGTGATCGGGCATGACGCCCGTGGATTAAATTTTGGGGCGACTGGTTCTATCGCGTAGACGTCCCTGAGCGCACGCTTGCGCTCCCTCTTGGGGATGTGGGTAGCGTATATCATGTTCACTATTTTGACCTGAGGGGGGAGTTTCTTCTGTCCCCCTGTGTTCGGTTGCTGGGGCTCTTCGTCATCGTCCTCGCTTTGCGATCCCTTTTCCCTGTTTTCGGCGTTTAATTTACCGGCATGTTTAAAAACCCAGCAATCTCTATTTTTATGATTGGGTGGTTTGTTTGGGGTGCCATGAATCTGGCACGGACGATCAAGTATGCGGTCCAAGCTGGATGGGCCTGAATTGTTCTTTTGGAATGACATCCTTTGCTGACGGGACTTAGAGCCCCTGAATCCGGCATTGACCACCGTATCCTCGGTATTTTCATTGTTGTTTCGACAATTGTATTTGTTGTATAGAGACTTGTCTTTGCTAGTTTTAGCTTCAGGGGTGCCGGTCTCGCTTGCATTGTTTTTGCTACGGGCCAACCAACTGTCCTCGCCCGCACAAAAGCGGGTCATGAGTGCCGTGAGGGCAGCCATGGATTTTGGCTTTTCTTGGCCGAGGTGGCGAGCGAGCCATTCGTCTCGGATGCTGTGTTTGAAGAATGCTAGGTCTTCGGCATCCGAATAATCGACGATTTGGTACCTTTTAGTTAAGAACTTAGTCCAGAATTTCCTGGCGGACTCTCCGGGCCGTTGAACTATATGGCTTAAGTCATCAACGTTCGGAGGTCGAACATATGTACCTTGGAAGTTATCGAGGAAGGCCTCTTCCAAGTCCTCCCAGCTGCCAATAGAATTTTCAGGTAGACCATTGAGCCAGTGCCGAGCTGGCCCCTTGAGTTTTAAAGGGAGGTATTTGATGGCGTGGAGGTCATCGCCGCGGGCCATATGAATGTGGAGAATGAAGTCTTCGATCCACACCGCGGGGTCCGTGGTTCCATCGTATGGTTCTATATTCACGGGTTTGAACCCTTCTGGGAATTCATGATCCATGACCTCATCGGTGAAGCAATGAAGGTGTGTGGCGCCTCTATATCAAGCTGTATCGCGACGTAGCTCTGATGGAGGTCGTGTGCGGTTTTCAGCCCGCGCATGACTAAGTTTGTCACGTCCTAATAGCTGGCCATCATCGCGTGTCAAGGCACGTCCTCGCGATCCGTAGATTGATCTGGTGTGTCGTGATTTATTGTTCAGGTTTTTCCGGAGGTCATATGTATGACCGTGGGCTAATTTACCTCTACCTGTGCGATGAGGCGGGGCTGGCTGGTGTTCGGTGTGAGTTGTCGTTTTGTCCCGACCACGTGGTGATCGATTAGCCGCATTGTATGATGGAGGTATGTATTCCGGCGCCTCCTCGTCAAACTGAGGTAGCAATTTGCGATTTGGGTAGCTTTTGGTTGGGCGCTTGAGGCCTTATTCTTCGACTACTAGGACATCGGTCCATTTATCATTGAGCAGATCTTGGTCAGCTTGAAGCTCCTACTGCTTCTTTTTCAGGCTCCTTGCAGTGGCGATTAGCTGGCGCTTGAAGCGCTCCTACTCAAGAGCTTCCTCAGGCACGCTGAAATCGTCGGTGCCAAGGCTCACCTCATCCTCCGAGAGCGGAAGATAACTTTCGTCCTTTGAGTCTTCGTTAGCTGTTTCATCTTGTTCGTTAGCTGTTTCAACGGGGCTTCGTTATCTTCAGCACCTTCTGGAGTGTTATCTTCTCCTGTGTCGGTGTTGATGTCTTTACTGCGGCGTGACTTAGAGCGGCGTTGCTGACGCAGGCGCTTGGATTGTATTTTGGAAGGTTTATCCTTAGTTGGATATGTCTTATCATCGCCGTTTTTCTCCTTTGGTGCATCCACTATGTATACATCATACGAGGAAGTGGCCGTCCAGCGTCCGGTGAACGGCGGGTTCTGGGCCTCTTCTTCTCCGGCATCATCGTCCATACCGTCGATGTCCTCGGAGTCGTAATCAAGTGTGTCGGTCAAATCCTCGACCGTGGCTATGAAGTTGGGGGCGGGTGGGAAGCAAAATTCTCCACCATCAGGCCCTAGTTCGGGTCAGATATAGTTCAGTTGTGACTCCTCCGTCAAGGATAGGTTTTTTAATGAGTTTAGCATGTCGCCCAAAGGCGAGTGCTGGAAGATGTCTGCGATGCTGAATTCGAAGATCAATAAATGATCAGGTTCGGCATCCGCAGGCTCACATGGTTCGGAACTTACGGCCGAAGATGAGTCCGGAGTTCCAGTGGCACATGTATCGTCTGAGATCAAGTCTATGTGCGGCTCCAACGCCAGGGAATTTGTGGCCTCCGTGGTGGGCTTGAGCTTCTAGTCCTCGAATGCCGCAGTGTGCTACGGATCTAAGGCCGGAGTGGTCACAGGAGCTATCTCCTAGATACGGTCTGACGACAGATTTAGGTCATGTCCGTCAAGGTGATCGGGAGCAGTCATCGCGGTCTCGAATCCGGCGAAGTTCAATTCTCCATGGATGTCTGTAACATAGTTTAAACTCCCAAATCTGACCTGATGGCCAGGGCGTAGCTATCGATCTGCTCCAGGTGGCCAAATGAGTTGGCCCGCAGTGCGAAGCCGCCGAACACGAAGATCTTCCCAGGGAGGAAAGTTTCTCCTTGGACAGTGTCAGTATCGACGATTGAAGGGGCCATCGAACCTTTCGTCGACGGCATAGTGGAACTCTCAATGAAAGCACAAATGTCGGTGTCAAAACCGGAGGATCTCGGGTAGGTGGTCCCGAACTGTGCATCTAAGGTCGATGGTAACAAGAGACAGGGGACACGATGTTTACCCAGGTTCAGTCCCTCTGTATGGAGGTAATACCCTACGTCATGCTTGATTGATATTCATGAATACGAGTATTACAAGAGTTGATCTACCTCGAGATCGTAATGGCTAAACCCTAGAGGTCTAGCTGGTATGGCTATGATAATGAAACGCCGTCCTTTCCGGACTAAGTCCTCCGGTTTATATAGACACCGGGAGGATCTAGGGTTACATAAGGTCGGTTACCAAGAAAGGAATCTACATATTTCGTCGTCAAGCTTGCCTCCACGCCAAGGAGAGTCCCATCCGGACACGGGTGTAGTCTTCGGTCTTCGTATCTTCACAGCCCATTAGTCCGACCCATGGCTAACAGGCCGGACGTCCGAGGACCCCTTTGTGACGCCCCCGATTCAATCGTACACTAATCATGCACGCAAATGTGTACGATCAAGATCAGGGACTCACGGGAAGATATCACAACACAACTCTACAAATAAAATAAGCCATACAAGCATCATAATACAAGCCAGGGGCCTCGAGGGCTCGAATACAAGTGCTCGATCATAGACGAGTCAGCGGAAGCAACAATATCTGAGTACAGACATAAGTTAAACAAGTTTCCTTAAGAAGGCTAGCACAAACTGGGATATAGATCGAAAGAGGCGCAGGCCTCCTGCCTGGGATCCTCCTAACTACTCCTGGTCGTCGTCAGCGGGCTGCACGTAGTAGTAGGCACCTCCGGGGTAGTAGTCGTCATCGACGGTGGCGTCTGGCTCCTGGACTCCAGCATCTGGTTGCGACAACCAAAAAGAAAGGAAAGGGGAAAAAAGTGGGGAGAAAGCAACCGTGAGTACTCATCCAAAGTACTCGCAAGCAAGGAACTACACTACATATGCATGGGTATATGTGTAAGGAGGCCATATCGGTGGACTGAACTGCAGAATGCCAGAATAAAAGGGGGATAGCTAATCCTGTCGAAGACTACGCTTCTGGCAGCCTCCGTCTTGCAGCATGTAGAAGAGAGTAGATTGAAGGCCTCCAAGTAGCATCTTCAAGTAGCATCTCCAAGTAGCATCTCCAGTAGCATCTCCAGTTGCATCGCATAGCATAATCCTACCCGGCGATCCTCCTCTCGTCGCCCTGTGGAAAAGCGATTGCCGGGTTGTCTGTGGAACTTGGAAGGGTGTGTTTTATTAAGTATCCGGTTCTAGTTGTCATAAGGTCAAGGTACAACTCCAAGTCGTCCTGTTACCGAAGATCATGGCTATTCGAATAGATTAACTTCCCTGCAGGGGTGCACCAACTTACCCAGCATGCTTGATCCCATTTGGCCGGACACACTTTCCTGGGTCATGCCCGGCCGCGGAAGATCAACACGTCGCTGCCCCACCTAGGCTCAACAGAGAGGCCAGCACGCCGGTCTAAACCTAAGCGCACAGGGGTCTGGGCCCATCGCCCATAGCACACCTGCACGTTGCGTACGCGGCCGAAAGCAGACCTAGCCTAGTGGCGTTCCAGTCCAATTCGGCGCGCGCCGCTCCGTCGCTGACGTCTGAAGTGCTTCGGCTGATACCACGACGTCAGGATACCCATAACTACTCCCGCGTAGATGGTTAGTGCGTATAGGCACGTAGCCAACTCAGATCAAATACCAAGATCTCGTTAAGCGTGTTAAGTATCCGTGAACGCCGAACAGGGCCAGGCCCACCTCTCTCCTAGGCGGTCTCAACCTGCCCTGTCGCTCCGCCACAAAGATCCACACAGAGGGCCGTCGGGACAAAGGCCCTTTCAGCTCCCAATCCGTGAATCACTCGCGGGTTCTCTTCGAGCTGACCCGCCTTTAGTCACCATCTGTATAGTATGTATGTATGTATAATATATACCCGTGATCAACTCCCGAGTGATCACGGCCCAATAGTATAGCAAGGCAGACTGACAAGAATGTAGGGCCAATGATGATAAACTAGCATCCTATACTAAGCATTTAGGATTGCAGGTAAGGTATCAACAGATGTAGCAACAATGTCAGGCTATGCATCAGAATAGGATCAGCGGAAAGCAGTAACAGGCTACACTA
>NC_057797.1:321327721-321328871 GCF_018294505.1 Triticum aestivum
ACTGGGCAGCAGCAGCGTCGGTCTCGTAGTCTACCGGAGAGAAGAGGGGGGAAGAAACAATGAATACCATGTAAACAGATGCATATCGATGCATGACAAGACAAGTAACGATGCTAGGCGTGCCCTAGCGTGGTATGAGGTGGTACCGGTTAAGGGGGGAAACATTCGGGAAAATATCCCCAGTGTTTCATGTTTTCGGGCAGAGGAGTCGGAGGGGGAAAGTCGCGGGTTCGATAGGTTAGGGGTGTGTGGCGGACGAACGGACTGCGTATCCGGATTCGTCTCGTCGTTCTGAGCAACTTTCATGTTGAAAATATTTTAATCCGAGTTACGGACTAAAAGATATGATTTTCTAAAGATTTTATTAATTTCTGGAATTTAATTAATTAATTATTTAATTCAAAAAATGAATTTATGACGTCAGCATGATGTCATGCTGACGTCAGCAGTCAACAGGGTTGACTTGGTCAACCTGACATGTGGGTCCCGTTCGTCATACTCTGTTAGTTAATTAACAATAGTTAATTAGGTTAATTAGCCATTAGGTTAATTAATCAGGATAAATTAAATTAAGTATTTACTTAATTAATTAATTAATATTTTAATTATCATTTATTTTTATTTTTAACTTTCTGGGGGGGGGCCTGCGGTCAGTGGCATGGCCGGTCCAGTCAGCAAGGCTGACCGGGTCAACAGGTCGGCCGGGCCCCTAGGGCCCACGGGTCAATGACCCAAGGGTGGCCCCAGGTCGGCCACGTCGGCGACCGGCGTTGGGGAGCTCCGGGGAGCGTTCCCGCGGCGGAGGGGTGCCGGACCTCGTCGGGATTCGCCGTCCGGCGGCCAAAATGGCCGCGGGCGGGTGCGTTCGAATATGGAGAGGATGCCGCGTCCAACGGTGGCAGAGGCACGGCCGGACTCGGCCGGAAACGACGCCG
Organism: Triticum aestivum; assembly: GCF_018294505.1. Lineage (NCBI taxonomy): Eukaryota > Viridiplantae > Streptophyta > Magnoliopsida > Poales > Poaceae > Triticum > Triticum aestivum. The sequence continues at coordinate 321,328,657 of NC_057797.1, forward strand.
GCGAGCGGCGGAGGCGGCGGCGGGATTCGGGACCGCGCCGGGATCACGCTACGGGGCTAACGGGAAGGCCAGGGGGGCTACGCGACGCGCTGAGCACAAGGGGCTCGGCCCCGTGACCATTTGGTCACCGGAGGGGCGCCGGCGACGAGATCTGCGACGGGGGCACTCGGGTACGGAGGGGAACGAGGGGGAAGAGGAGGGGGGCCTCGACTGAG
>NC_057797.1:321329881-321337336 GCF_018294505.1 Triticum aestivum
CGGAGGAGGGAGGAGAAGGGGATCGGGGGGGGGAATGGGGTGTCGGCTAGGGTTTCCGCCGACCGGGGGGGTTATGGGAGTGAGGGGGTGGGCCGGGCCAGGGGCTGGCTGGCTGGGCCAGGTGGGCTTGGCCCAGTTTGGCCAAGGGGGGGGGTTCCCTCTCCTTTGTTTTATTTTTCTTTTCTTAATTTATTTTCTCTTCTGTTTTATTTCATTTTAAAATATTCAAGCACTTTATAAAAATGTGTGCACCCCACCATAATTAACCTTGTAATTTTTGACAACCCCCGAACATTTTCGCTTTGACTTTTGAAAACTTAGGGTGTTTGTCACTAATTCATATTTTGAATTAGCACTGATTTTGAACTACCACTTGGTTAGCCACAGTAACACTGATGACATGGCATCATTAGAAGAGTTTTACTGTAGCCTAATTATCCGGGCGTTACAAATCTCCTCCACTACAAGAAATCTCGTCCCGAGATTTAAGCGGTGGAGTAAGGGGGGGGGAAGGTGTTGGTAGCGAAAAACCTAACGAGTCTTCTTGGTCTTGGCTGCCCTTTCGAAGAGGTTGATCCATTTCGTTGTTGTCTTCATTTCTCTGCTTCCAGTCACCATGATCAAGTCGTCATCCTTTCTTCAGGATCTCTAGCGTCCTACGAACGCGGCCAGGGGGAATTACTCAGGAAGAACGCACCTCCACAAAGCTGGGTATCAGACGGTGAACTCAATGGGAAAAACACGAGGTACCCCACGAGTTGTATTTCAGTGAATCCGTTGAGTGCAATATATGATGGTACCAAAGTTTCAAATGGGTAGGCAATCATTCGATTCCTAGAAAGAAGCTGGAATGGGGGCTTGAACAACGAGAATTACATGGTGTTTGATTCCAGGAAGGATAATGGTATAGAATTTAGCTCGTCAATCACATACGAAGCCAGATGCAAAGGATACATTTTAAACCGGGTTGTAAAGAAGAGTTAGGTTTCGATCCAGGGACCTGTGGGTTATGGGCCCACCATATGGGTTGAAAGTAGGAAGGGTGGTTACATCTTACACAGCCGCGACAGGGAGGCATGTCAGTGAATAGCTTGTCAGCTATGCCGGCAACAATGTCGGTACCAAGGACGGGGAACGAAGAGAGTCATTATTCTACTTGTTGAACGAGGCGAAACAATTGGCAAAGTTCCCGTCCATCGGTGGTTACCGGAATGTCATCAACAATAGTAACAAGGTCTTACCGACAGAGTTGTACATCGAGGTGTTTGCCCAAGCAGTGGATTATTACGCTTATATCATATAGATCATAGAAAAGGTTTAAACAAACCAATGGAAGGAAAATATGATCATCAGATTAGACAGAACAATGGAAAGGAAAATGTGTTAAAACACATATTTCAGGAGTATTTCCTTCCCAAGGACAAACAGAGCATGATATCCATGACAGGATATAACGTAGAAAAACATTTAGGTTAGGAGAGAGGAAGTTCATGACATTACCCAAACAATGGTGTTTTGGATATTTGATAAAGAAAAGGTCGCATTGCTTCAACTGTTCTTATTGAAGATCGGAGTACCATAGACATGCTTCGAGATAGCATTGACATGGTCTTCAAGCAAAGGTCAGACTTTGGATACACAAAGGATCCATCAGGAACAACTTGTAGAATAAGTCTTACAATTTCCTCATGGAAGAATGGATAACCTTGCTAATAAGGAAACTATATCAACAGGTCATCCGGCCAGGTATGCTGGGCATGCCATCACCTTACCGGGTCATAAAAGACCAGTGTTATAACTCTTGGAAAAATGTTCCAACCATCATAACTGACCGAGATTCAGCTCGGATAGGTGGCAGGATAACTCAGACTCACGATGCCTGAGAAGAAAGGTGCAACACAAATTGACGAGATGACATCGAAGATTCTCGGGAAATGAACTATGGAAGCGAGTTCCGAAACAAGAGTTCATCATTAAATCAACAAGAGGATGAGGTGACTGATGGACTCAGCGATAACTCATCGAGGTATTCAAAAGATGGATCTCCACAATTAGGTGGATAAGGAGATAACATTTGTCATATCAAATGATGTAATGAAGTATGCTCGAGGAAAACATACACAATTAAACATTGGTTGAAAGGTGCGCCCGAATTATGGGTTGGGTTGCACGACCAATGTCAGAATGGTGATTCAATAATCAATAGTCTAAGAATGAACGGCCGACCATTAACTTGAAAGCAATAGGGTTGCTAGAAGGTAAGAATCCAAACAACACCGTTCACTTGTTTGAATCAACACGGGGACCAAGAAAGAATGGTGATGGTGAGAAGTATCACTTGTATTAAGAGTTCTCAAGAGGTAGTGAAATTTCCCACGACATCTTGTCATAAAAGGTGGTAATATTCCAAGGTAAAGAAGAACAATGTTGGATAGGAAGGAACTCAAGGTATAACACCAAACACGAACAAGCTTGTGTTCGTGGGAAGGCAATAAAGGTCGATGATAACGCAGATCATCAAGGGCAAGGATGGTATTTCTTATCATGAACTCATTTGATGTCCTAGAAGGGCTCATAAGATTGATGATGATCTCGACACACTTTGTCGAGAGATTCCAAGATGTAATCGATCGGCGATGACATTAAGTCAAATGAATGGTGAAGCGAAAGGTTATTGAAACCATAGTTACGACACAAACTCGAACTCAAGCTTGTTATTTAAGGTGAAAGGGTATGACGAGGAAAATCGACGTAAGCTTAGCTATCATCGCAAATTGGTGCTCCGAGAATAAGGACCAGGTAGCACAGTTAGAATCGTCACGACTATGTTATAGCCAAACAGGCTAGGAATGGCGTGATCGGGTACAAACTCGTAGTTATATAAGCTTACTGAAAAGTTGTTGAACCATAGTGCGGACTCGGTTCAGTTATTGGTGCCTTTGAGTGTTTAATAACTCAGAGCCCGTGAAAAATTGGAATCAGTGGGAAGGTAGTACTTGATGAACTCATAAGAAGTTATGCAGTTCCATGATAATCTCGAGATACCAGGGGGGTAATACTCGACACAAGATCAAAGTAAAGGTTGGACTGGTGCATTGATCCATATAAGACAATTGTTTTAACTTGTCCGAGAAATGAAATCAAAGAGGAACAATCATGGTCGGAACCACGGTTGCAAGGGATCAATTCACAGATACCATATGTTAGCTATCAAGGAAATAGTTATTATTACAAGAAGCTTCCATGATAGGATATACATCGCGTCCATGGGCATGAACACAAAGTTCAAGGTCGACTCCCACTTCCTCAATGCATAACCTTTCATTCACCTCTCGCGCTCGATGAAGTTGCAGTGCTGAAATTTTATCTGGCGAAGCACCAGAAGAGTATGAATCGTGAAAACCTTCGGGTTCACACGGTTTAGAGAAGGCATATGTTCATCCCACAGGGGCTTCTTAGAAACATATACCACAATCTTTAGGAGTAATTAACTCAAACTCGATGGCAGAGCATGGTTGAGAAAAGCAGAGGATACAATTTACCAAAGGCATTATGTATCCGAGGAAAGGCTCACAAGGTTATTGATTATGAAGGGCGTTGTCAGATACATCCAACAAAGGATCTGGTGGTCCATAAGGGATCTAGTGTGAGCATCGGTACTCAACTAGAGGAAGCAGATATAGAAACAACTGACTAACTCAATTGTCAAATGCAAAGGAATTATGATTTCCAAATCAAGGGATCAGACGCAATGCTCTGATTAGGGGTGGACAAGTTGAATAGCCTTAGGGTACAATCAAAGACAATTGGATTGGTCGAGAACCAATTCCAGTTAAAAGAATGGCAGGTTAGCCGTAAAAGTAATTTATAAGGATCAATGATGATTGCGTGTATTCGCAAACATATTGAGTCAACAGACTCAAAATGATAATGACAAGGAATGTCATTAAGACTACGAGACTTATGGGATTAACCATAATGCAAGCAAGCAAGAATTTCAAGAGCCAAAGGCTCCAGAGGATTTTAGGAAGATCGAATATTATTTTGAAGACTTTTGTGAAACACATAAACAACTGGGGATGAGCGGATACTCGGCAAGCGCGAGTAATTATCCGTAGGGGTATTCATGTAGCAAGGAACTGCAGGGCAGTAAGCGTAAAGAATTCTCGGAATAACGAAGAGTATTTCAGGACATCTTGTAATAACAAGAGAAACTGGGGATGCCAATATGAACGATAGGTGTAAGTAGTTATCCAGAGGGATTTATCGATGGAAGTGAATTGCAAAAGCGATGGCACATAGTCTCGAGAGCACATCGTAGAGTATCTTCGGAATCTTCTGGTTAGCAGACGGTCATCTGAAGTGAGGGGCTCTCCGGGAGAAAGTACTTGCGAGAACCTAAAGTTAGTTTTGTTTTTAGCAAAATTGTTTAACCCGAATAGAAGAGAGTTCAGAATCCCAGAGTAAAGATCGAGGAGTAAAAGATCCTAATACCACCCAATGGCGACGTGGGCCCATGGGCCGCACAGCCATGTTAGTAAAAGTTTTGTAAAGTCTAGACCCGACTTCGGCCAAGGAGTTGGAAGGGGGATTCCTATAGGCAGTCGGCTCTGATACCAACTTGTGACGCCCCCGATTCAATCGTACACTAATCATGCACGCAAATGTGTACGATCAAGATCAGGGACTCACGGGAAGATATCACAACACAACTCTACAAATAAAATAAGTCATACAAGCATCATAATACAAGCCAGGGGCCTCGAGGGCTCAAATACAAGTGCTCGATCATAGACGAGTCAGCGGAAGCAACAATATCTGAGTACAGACATAAGTTAAACAAGTTGCCTTAAGAAGGCTAGCACAAACTGGGATACAGATCGAAAGAGGCGCAGGCCTCCTGCCTGGGATCCTCCTAACTACTCCTGGTCGTCGTCAGTGGGCTGCACGTAGTAGTAGGCACCTCCGGGGTAGTAGTCATCGTCGACGGTGGCGTCTGGCTCCTGGACTCCAGCATCTGGTTGCGACAACCAGAAAGAAAGGAAAGGGGAAAAAAGTGGGGAGAAAGCAACCGTGAGTACTCATCCAAAGTACTCGCAAGCAAGGAACTACACTACATATGCATGGGTATATGTGTAAGGAGGCCATATCGGTGGATTGAACTGCAGAATGCCAGAATAAAAGGGGGATAGCTAATCCTGTCGAAGACTACGCTTCTGGCAGCCTCCGTCTTGCAGCATGTAGAAGAGAGTAGATTGAAGTCCTCCAAGTAGCATCTTCAAGTAGCATCTCCAAGTAGCATCTCCAGTAGCATCTCCAGTTGCATCGCATAGCATAATCCTACCCGGCGATCCTCCTCTCATCGCCCTGTGGAAAGGCGATCGTCGGGTTGTCTGTGGAACTTGGAAGGGTGTGTTTTATTAAGTATCCGGTTCTAGTTGTCATAAGGTCAAGGTACAACTCCAAGTCGTCCTGTTACCGAAGATCACGGCTATTCGAATAGATTAACTTCCCTGCAGGGGTGCACCAACTTACCCAGCACGCTTGAGCCCATTTGGCCGGACACACTTTCCTGGGTCATGCCCGGCCGCGGAAGATCAACACGTCGCAGACCCACCTAGGCTCAACAGAGAGGCCAGCACGCCGGTCTAAACCTAAGCGCACAGGGGTCTGGGCCCATCGCCCGTAGCACACCTGCACGTTGTGTACGCGGCCGAAAGCAGACCTAGCCAAGTGGCGTTCCAGTCCAATTCAGCGCGCGCTGCTCCGTCGCTGACGTTTGAAGTGCTTCGGCTGATACCACGACGTCGGGATACCCATAACTACTCCCGCGTAGATGGTTAGTGTGTATAGGCTTGTAGCCAACTCAGATCAAATACCAAGATCTCGTTAAGCGTGTTAAGTATCCGCGAACGCCGAACAGGGCCAGGCCCACCTCTCTCCTAGGCGGTCTCAACCTGCCCTGTCGCTCCGCCACAAAGATCCACACAGAGGGCCGTCGGGACAAAGGCCCTTTCAGCCCCCAATCCGTGAATCACTCGCGGGTTCTCTTCGAGCTGACCCGACTTTAGTCACCATCTGTATAGTATGTATGTATGTATGTATAATATATACCCGTGATCAACTCCCGAGTGATCACGGCCCAATAGTATAGCAAGGAAGACTGACAAAAATGTAGGGCCAATGATGATAAACTAGCGTCCTATACTAAGCATTTAGGATTGCAGGTAAGGTATCAACAGATGTAGCAACAATGTCAGGCTATGCATCAGAATAGGATCAACGGAAAGCAGTAACAGGCTACACTACTCTAATGCAAGCAGTATAGAAGAGAATAGGCGATATCTGGTGATCAAGGGGAGGGGCTTGCCTGGTTGCTCTGGCAAGAGAGAGGGGTCGTCAACTCCGTAGTCGAACTGGGCAGTAGTAGCGTCGGTCTCGTAGTCTACCGGAGAGAAGAGGGGGGAAGAAACAATGAATACCATGTAAACATATGCATATCGATGCATGACAAGACAAGTAACGATGCTAGGCGTGCCCTAGCGTGGTATGAGGTGGTACTGGTTAAGGGGGGAAACATTCGGGAAAATATCCCCGGTGTTTCGTGTTTTCGGGCAGAGGAGCCGGAGGGGGAAAGTTGCGGGTTTGATAGGTTAGGGGTGTGTGGCGGACGAATGGATTGCGTATCCGGATTCGTCTCGTCGTTCTGAGCAACTTTCATGTTGAAAATATTTTAATCCGAGTTACGGATTAAGAGATATGATTTTCTAAAGATTTTATTAATTTCTGGAATTTAATTAATTAATTATTTAATTCGAAAAATGAATTTATGACGTCAGCATGATGTCATGCTGACGTCAGCAGTCAACAGGGTTGACTTGGTCAACTTGACAGGTGGGTCCCGTTCGTCATACTCTGTTAGTTAATTAACAATAGTTAATTAGGTTAATTAGCCATTAGGTTAATTAATCAGGATTAATTAAATTAAGTATTTAATTAATTAATTAATCAATATTTTATTTATCATTTATTTTTATTTTTAACGTTCTGGGGGGGGCCTGCGGTCAGTGGCATGGCCGGTCCAGTCAGTAAGGCTGACCGGGTCAACAGGCCGGCCGGGCCCCTAGGGCCCACGGGTCAATGACCCAGGGGTGGCCCCAGGTCGGCCACGTCGGCGGCCGGCGTTGGGGAGCTCCGGGGAGCGTTCCCGTGGCGGAGGGGCGCCGAACCTCGCCGGGATTCGCCGTCCGGCGGCCAAAATGGCCGCGGGCGGGTGCGTTCGAACGTGGAGAGGATGCCGCGTCTAACGGTGGCAGAGGCACGGCCGGACTCGGCCGGAAATGACGCCGGCGAGCGGCGGAGGCGGCGGTGGGATTCGGGACCGCGTCGGGATCACGGTACGGGGCTAACGGGAAGGCCAGGGGGGCCGCGCGACGCGCTGAGCACAAGGGGCTC
>NC_057797.1:321338173-321374400 GCF_018294505.1 Triticum aestivum
TTTATTTTCTCTTCTGTTTTATTTCATTTTAAAATATTCAGGCACTTTATAAAAATGTGTGCACCCCACCATAATTAACCTTGTAATTTTTGACAACCCCCGAACATTTTCGCTTTGACTTTTGAAAACTTAGGGTGTTTGTCACTAATTCATATTTTGAATTAGCACTGATTTTGAACTACCACTTGGTTAGCCACAGTAACACTGATGACATGGCATCATTAGAAGAGTTTTACTGTAGCCTAATTATCCGGGCGTTACACCCTTAGTCCAGGACTCCCTCACTCACGACCGCCCCCGGTCGCGGGTGACCCACGCTGCATCAAGCAACTACCGGGAGAAACCCTATAGAGGTACATCCAGCGCTTCAATAGCGCGCGAATCAAGATCCCCAAGGTGACGGACGAGGCCATCATCTCAGCCTTCTCTGACGACCTCCGCGACATCAAGATGAAGGAGGAGATTGCCATCCATGAAGAGTTGTGCACGACCTTGGAGCTGTTCAACATCGCGACCAAGTGTGCAAGGGCTGAGGAGGGGAGCCTCTCCCTTCTCGAGCTCCCGGCTGCAGATCCAGAGGAGAAGAAGGCAAAGGCCAAGGACGTGAAGCGCAAAGGAGTGGCTGTGCTCGCGGCGCTACCATACACCAAGCGCGGCCGAGATCTTCCCGAGTCATCCAAGGGAAGCCGTACATTCCACGCCTTCCACAACGTGCACACGCACAACACTAATGACTGCCAAGAGCTTAGCGCCATTTGAGATGGACGCTTCGATCGATGCCCCGAGCGCAACGACCGCGGCTATGGCCGAGGAGGTGGACGTGGTGGAGGACGTTGGAATGATCGCGGGCCCCGCCAAGAGTGGCGCGACCAGCCTCGCGAGGATCGTTGGCAGGACCAGCCTCGTGAGGGCACCTGGAGGGACCAGCCTCGTGAGGACAGTCCTCAGGGAAACCCTGGTCTCCCTCCACTGTCGCCGCCATGAAGGAACGACGACCATCAACAGGACGAGGGGGCTGGGGGCTTCCAAGAGCCGCGAGCTATCGCCTGCATCTTGGGCGGAGCTCAAGCCCTAGCCTCTCAACGAGTCTTCAAGCAGTTTGCTTGCGAGGTGAATGCAGTCCTCCCCTGGTCAAGGCCACACGCCCGCTCAGATGGTCCAAGTATGCCATCACCTTTAGCTCGGCGGGCCAACTCAAGTGCGCGGCAACGGTCGACGTTCTCCAGATGCTCTATTCACCCGTCTTCAGGAATGTCCAAGTCACCAAGACCCTCATCGACGGTGGCGTAGGGCTCAATGTCTTGTCCGTCAAGACCTTCGACCGCCTTCAAGTGCCATACGATCAGCTCCAGCATACCAAGCCTTTCTCAGGAGTGACTGACGGCTCTACCACTCCGATAGGGCAGGTTCACCTCCCTGTCACCTTCGGTGAGCGCGACAACTACCACACCAAGGTCATCAACTTCGACGTCGCCCACATATGTCTGCCATACAATGCCATCCTCGGGTACCTAGCGCTGGCCAAATTCATGGCAATCACCCACCATGGCTACAACATCCTCAAGATGTCGGGAAGTGGCGGAATCATCACGGTCCCTTGAGAAGAAAGAGACGCAGTGTGCTCCCTCGAGCGCGCCTTCCAAGTTGCATCACTCAAAGACCCCCGATGCAATGCAGTGTAGTACTCTCCTGAGGCCAACACCGAGAAGAAGAAGCAGCTGCTCCACACTAGACCTCAAGGGAGCAGCACCTCCGACGGCACCACTTCAGGATCTACGCCCGCGCCTGGGGCACCTCTCTCCCTCGCATAGGGTGGCGTGCCTAGCGCCGTCCTCGGGCAGGGCTCGAGGGCTCTCTTTTGGAGGGCCCTAGACCTGGCCAGCATCGCGAGGGAGGCGCCCGGGCACCACGTGGAGGCTTGCTTCGTGGCACGTTTGCCTTAGAAGGGCGCCAGGCGAAGAGTGCCTGGTGAGGGAGTCCTGGACTAAGGGGTCCTCAGGCGTCCGACCTGTTATCCAAGGGCCGGACTGATGGGCTGTGAAGACATGAAGGCCAAAGACTGCACTGTGTCCGGATTGGACTCTACTTGGAGTGGAAGGTAAGCTTGGCGACCAAAGATTCCTTCTTATGTAACCGACTCCATGTAAACCCTAGATCTCGTCGGTGTCTATATAAACCAAAGTGGTAGTCCGGAAAGGACACCACATATACTCATTACCATATTCACATAGGCTAGGCTTCTAGGGTTTAGCCATTACGATCTCGTGGTAGATCAACTCTTGTAATACTCATATGCATCAAGATCAATCAAGCAGGAAGTAGGGTATTACCTCCATAGAGAGGGCCTGAACCTGGGTAAACATCGTGTCCCCCATCTCCTGTTACCATCGATCCTAGACGCTCAGTTCGGGACCCCCTACCCGAGATCCGCCGGTTTTGACACCGACATTGGTGCTTTCACTGAGAGTTCCACTGTGCCGTCAACGAAAGGCTCGATGGCTCGCCTTGTCATTAAAGACAACATTACCGCAGGGGTAGTTTTGGCCTCGGGCCAAACCCTCCGGCTGGGCGACTTTACTATGATCGCCCGTTCGGCCGCGGAGCCGACGATGACCTCTCAGGCCATCAAAAATCCCCTTCGCATCAACTTCGACCACTCCAAGCAGATGGATCCGGTTGAGTTTTCATCCTTAAACAAGCTCCTAGATCGCATCGCTGCTTTGGCAATCTTCATAGATTACGATCAGATCGGGCCTAAAAACGATCAGGGAGAAACTGAAACTCCACCGGTCACCCACCAGATCGCGGCAGTCCTGGAGCAGGACGGCGAGTTTTCTTCTATATTAAAGACAGACTATGTTCGGGTCGCCGTTCATGAAGAGCCGGATACTCACCTGCGAAAGGACGCAACCAGCCCTCCGAACATAGCATCGGACGGCGGTTCCAAACAATCAGAAGTTATTCCGGAACCCGGACTGTCTAGTCCGAAAGATCGTCGGACTCCGGACAACTGGTTAGGTCGGGGTTCGGATTTAATTCCAGCCACCCACCCAGACATAGAGGCTCTCATGAGCATAAAACAACAATCTCAGGAGAAGGTCCACCACTTTTGGGCCAGATTCCTCCTTGTCAAGGACAAGGTAAAAGATTGCCGTGACGAGGACGCAATATCAGCGTTCTGCAAAAACTGTGCGGATGAAGGAATCCTCAACGCGATCAATCGGTGTCGCATACTAAAATTTGCTAACTTAGCAACCATCATACAAAAATACTGCGCGATGGAAATCGCCTGGGAAACTCGGGCAGCTCGCTGGGAACCACCAGCCCCAACCCAACTTCCCCTACAGGCGAAAAGGGCGTACCCTCGGGGCACACCCAGTCCAACAGTCAAAAAACACAAAGCCACTATACGGCACGGCACTGTTCTGGAAGGGTGGCTCGATGGCCCATGCAAAATACATACAACAATAGATACCGTGGCAAACCACAGCCTTAGAGCATGTTGGATACTATGACAGGTTGCCAAGAGTGGCGAGGACATCCTTATCAAGGACGCCCCAGAACAACACCCCTAGAAGACGATGACCCAAGAGTACTGACATTCTTTGAGACATTCGCTTCAAATAACAAGTGCAAAAGGGCACTTTGTAGGATCGAAAGTATGTCTAGAGGGGGTGATTAGACTACTTGACCAAATAAAAATCTAGCCTTTTCCCAATTTTAGTTCTTGGCAGATTTTAGCAACTTAGAACAAGTCAAGCAATCTTAATACAATTCAAGCAACCATGCAAAGAGTACATGAGCAGCGGAAAGTAAAGCATGCAACTTGCAAGAATGTAAAGGGAAGGGTTTGGAGGATTCAAACGTAATTGGAGACACAAATGTATTTGTCGTGGTTCCGATAGGTGGTGCTATCGTACATCCACGTTGATGGAGACTTCAACCCACGAAGGGTAACGGTTCGCCGAGTCCACGGAGGGATCAACCCAAGAAGGGTCCACGAAGAAGCAGCCTTGTCTATCCCACCATGGCCATCGCCCACGAAGGACTTGCCTCACTAGCGGTAGATCTTCACGAAGTAGGCGATCTCCTTGCCCTTACAAACTCCTTGGTTCAACTCCACAATCTTGTCGGAGGCTCCCAAGTGACACCTAGCCAATCAAGGAGACACCACTCTCCAAGAAGTAACAAATGGTGTGTTGATGATGAACTCCTTGCTCTTGTGCTTCAAATCATAGTCTCCCCAACACTGAACTCTCTCTCACAGGATTTGGATTTGGTGGAAAGAAGATTTGAGTGGAAAGCAACTTGGGGAAGGATAGAGATCAAGATTCATATGGTAGGAATGGAATATCTTGGTCTCAACACAAGTGTAGGTGGTTCTCTCTCAGAAAAAGTAAGTTGGAAGTGTAGGTTCGTTCTGATGGTTCTCTCCATGAATGAAGAGGTGGTGGAGGGGTATATATAGCCTCCACACAAAACCTACCCCTTACACATAACTTTCCAAATGCGGTGAGACCGGATGGTTAAACTCGGTCGGACCGATTCAGCAAAGCTTGTGACCATTAGGGTTTTCGGTGGGTTCAACATGCAACTCGGTAGGACCGATATGATTAGGGTTAGGGCATAACTGAAAGTGCGTTATATCGACTAGAGGGGGGGTGAATAGGTGATTTTTATGAAATTCTTCACTGAGGAATTTGCCGGTGAGGAAATTCCTTAGCGAAGAACTAATAGCAGCGGAATAAGTACTCAAAAGTAAACATAACAGAATACAAGCATAGTCATCATGATGAAATGAAAACAGGCACAGAGTACAGGAAGCATAAGCACAGGATAACTCAGGATGAAGACAAACAGACTGAAGAAATTCAAACACAGATATGAACAAACACACCACACAGTTATGAGGAAATGAAAGAGTTGAGGGAATAGAACCAGTAAGCTTGGTGAAGACAATGATTTGGTAGACCAGTTCCAACTGCTATCTCAATTGTACGTCTGGTTGGAGCGGCTGAGTATTTAAACTCGAGGACACACAGTCCCGGACACCCAGTCAACGACACTTAGTCCAAGACACCCAGTCCTCACCATATTCTCCTTGAACTAAGGTCACACAGACCTCGTCCAATCACTCGTGGGAAGTCTTTAGGAGACTTCCAAACCTTCACAAACTTGGTCACCCGGCGATCCACAATTCCTCTTGGATGCTCTACACCATGACGCCTAACCGTCTGGAAGAAGCACAGTCTTCAAAGGTAACAAGCGTCGGATCCACTCAGGATCAATCTCTTTAGTGATGCTCAATCACTTGGGGTTTGTAGGTGTTTGGGTTTTGGGTTTTTGGTTTTTCCTCACTTGATGATTTTCGCTCAAAGTCCTCAGAGGATGGGTTGCTCTCAACTGACAAGTGTCAGTTTCTCTCGGAGCTGCCAACCAGCTAGTGGTTGTAGGGGGCGGCTATTTATAGCCTAGGGAGAAACCTGACATGATAAGAAATAAATGCCCTTCAATGATATGATCGTTAGGTGGATAGATATTTTGGGACAGCTGGCGCATAGCACAGCAACGGTCGGAATTTTGAGTAGCAAAATCCTCAGGGCTATCATGTTCCTCACTGTGTAGGAAATCCGCACTGGCGAATTCCTAACTCCTCAGTCAGGACAAATTCCTCAGAGACCAGAAGAACTTCGTCTCTGTCACTGAAGAAATTGACTGAACTGTATGAGATTTCCAATGGCTTCACTCGAAGGGATTGGTAGATGTAGGATTTTGAGTTGAGCATCACCTGGAAATTTTTCCTTATTATTTCCTCGACCCCCTTTAACAGTACGGTGTTTCCTATGACTCAAGAAAGAGAAAAACAAAACTATGAAAATGAAAGTCTTCAAGCTTCATATTCCTCGCATGAATATCAAGTCTTCACGGACACACCAATTTCTTCACTTTCAGAGTCTTCATGAAAGTCTTCAGAAATACCAAAATCTTCAGTCAAAGATATTCATTTTTAGGGGTCGACTTTTCCTGTAAATATCAAACTCCTCATAGACTTATAGACATGTGTACACTGACAAACGCATTAGTCCCTTAACCTATAAGTCTTCAATACACCAAAATCACTAAGGGGCACTAGATGCACTTACAATCTCCCCCTTTTTGGTGATTGATGACAATATAGGTTAAGTTTTCAACGGGGATAAACATATGAAGTGTAACTACTGATATTGAGGAATTTGATTGCAAGATATAGAAGAACTCCCCCTGAAGAGGTGCATAGTGAGGAATTTGCTTTTAAAGCAATGCACACTTGAAGAGTTGAATCATGGAGATCTCCCCCTATATCTTGCAATTCATACACGCATTTAACATATAATATGAAGAATTTGAAATGCATGATGAAATATGGTGCCTGATGAAATTCAGCATGCATGTAATAATATTAACGAGGAATAAGCATGCAGAATAGTGCATCAAAAGTATCAGAGCACAGTGCATCAAAAGTATCAGAGCAGCATCGGGTTTAAGATTACAACTCGATCCAATAAAGTTTCAGAAGAACGAGAGTTGTAACTTAGCAAAAAAAAACGCCCATATAGTAGACCCGCTTGAAGACTAACTCATATTTCTCCCCCTTTGTCATCGAATGACCAAAAGGATCAAAAATGAGGACTAACGCCCCTGAAGATAATCATGTTTATGAAGGAGCGCCGGTGTTGTTGGGGTCGTTTGTTGATGTAGGGCCTGCTGCAGTGTCGTCCAAATCTTCATGTTCATCAGTGTCGCGCGATGAAGAAAATGAGCTGGCCACCAAAGAAGGAACCTGGACCTTCTTGAATTTCTTCGATGGAGGTGCAGACCAGTCAAAATCTTCTTTGAGACCCATGTTCTTCAGATCTTCTTCACCATACAGATGTGACAGGATTGCCCAGGTGCAACCAAAGACTTGATGGAGGTAGTAGTGGTTTTTCTTCACTGCATTGTGTGTGGCAGTCATGTTGTGAAGAAGTGAACCAAACTGACGCTTAACCCATTGGTGATTTCGATCCACCTTCTGGTGAAGACTAAGCAGAAGTTCACGGTCAGTCATCACGCGTGGAGCAGTGGCTTGACGAGTGGACTTAGGTGCATTGGCAGAGTCATCATTGGTGGAATAAGATGCAGCTTTGCGAAACTGACCATCCAATGGATGAATGCCTTCATCTATTACAACTGGTGCCTTGCCCTTTCCATCAACTGAGGAATATGTATGCTTGAGGACTTCAATTGGGGGCAAGTAGCTGAGGTGATTCTGGAAATCAGCTTTGTAGTTGAGTGAAGACCTTGTCCTGAGGAATCTCATAATCCAAGGTGCATAAGGCTTCAGCTCAAATGGAGACAGTGCAACATTGGCCATAGTCCTCATGAAGAAATCGTGATAATTGACAGGAATGCCATGAACGATGTTGAATACCAGATTGTTCATGATGCCAACAATTTCCTCATCAGATGAGTCATGGCCTTTAATAGGACTGATTGTCCTCGTACAGCAATAGACAGTTCTCGACACGTACAACAATTCCTTCACGAGGAATTTGGTTCTTGGTGCTTGACCTGGCTTCAAAGGTTTCATCAGCACCTGCATGTAATGATGTGTGAGCTCAGGTTCACTGTAGATGCAACGAGCTTCTTCAAGGGGAGGACTGAGTGGTAGAGCACGAAGCAATTCAGAGGCTGGTGCAGTGTAGTGAGTGTTTTCAGACATCCAGTCCGGCACCCATGAATTCACATTTTTAGCATCTCTGGTGATGTGCAGCGTTGCATAGAATTGAAGAATCAGTTCTTCATTCCAATCGCAGATGTCAGAGCAAAAGTTGAGCAGTCCAGCATCGTGAAGAACACTGAGGACTAGTGCGAAGCACGGCAGAGATTCCATATCCACGTGAGGAATATGCTCATGGTAGAAGATCTTCTCCTTGTTGAACAACACTGAGGAATAGAAATTGGCTTGACTAGCAGTCCAGAAACGCCTCTTCCTAATGCGAGCAGAGTCATATGGGTTGTAATCTTCGAAGAAGACGTGCTCACCGAAGAAATCATCAGCCTTAAACTTTTTCTTGTGTGAGAATGGATCCTTTGGCTTCGGCAGAGGAGTGTCAGTGAGTTGCATCATGACCTCAGGAATCTCAATCGCAGGTTCTTCATGCTGAGGAATTTCTGGTTCCTCCTCAGTGGCATTCTGTGTCAATGGTTGTTCAGCAGCAGCAGTTTCTTCAGCGCTAGTGGCTGGAATTTCCTCGTGGACAGATGCAGTGGGATGAGTTTCTTCAAAGCCCATGTGAATAGTTTGTGTGGGGGACTAAGGAATTTTCTATAGAGGGGTGAACATTGGAGAATTTGGATGCTGACTTTCCCAGAATTCATCACTGATTATGAGTGTGGAGCAGCCAATGTCCACATCTTCATCTTCCATTTCTTCAACGCCAGCCTCTTCAGCTGTGAACTGAGGCATAGGCGAGGAGATGATAGGTGATGAAGGGATCGCATCCACTTCAATTTCGTCATCCAATGGTTCAACGAAGCAACAGAAGGAGTTTCTTCATCAGATCCACTGGGGATCACATATTCTTCATCAAAAGGAACAAGCTCCTTTGATGGCCTGGTTGAGATGGGAACAACATCAATCGGATTTGCAAACGAACTTGTCATAGGCTTCATTTTCTTCGTGTAGCGACCCGACCCGAATGGATCAAGTCTCTGTGCTTAAGTGTCATCCCTGGATCGGTGTGCTAACACACACAGTACTCGAGGATTTATAACAGAGGTAAATCACATGTATAAAGTAACGTAAATACTATTACCTTAATCCAAAATAGCGGAAGTAACAAGGTTGTGGATTCCCATCAACACCAACGGCAAAGTTGAGTGTAGAAATCGTAACCCTAACGTATCTCTTACTCGTCGTAAGATAATCCCGCAACATGAGACGTTGCAGCCATAGAGGGTCAGTACATTGAATGTACTGGCAAATTCACACCATAGAGAATGATGAATAAAGGCTATCACTACATGCATATTTGGCTGGTGGAAAAGCTCTATGGTTATAAGGTTTTTGCGAAAAGCCAATTTTCCCTACTGCAAAGGAATAAATTTTATTTAACTATCATGGTGGTTGTTAAACATTGAGAATGGTTGACAGCATTATCAATCCCAATTAAGTAACATCATTAAACCCAACAATATTCATTTAAAGTAATGTGATCAGATCAACAGGATAATCCAAGAACTAGATACTCAAGATGTCCATAACCGGGGACACGGCTAATCATGATTAGTTTATACACTCTGCAGAGGTTTGCGCACTTTTCCCCACAAGACTCGATCGCCTCCGTTTGGTTTCTCGCACTACATGGTGTTTGAGAAGACGGATGACCGAGACATAGTCTTTCAGAAGTGTTGCACCTTATGATGGGTAGACCGTACCACCTACAACCCCTACATCTGCTAGTCTACCACTGTAAGAGTTCGTACAACTTAGTCAACTATGCTAGAGCCCATAATAGCTTGTGGCTGCACACAGAAGTTTCTAGTATGAATAGTCTCATGATCCCTTTGATCCTGGGTGGCGGACCGTAGGATGATCACACGGTATATCCCCGGGATCTCCTAGGACAACACTGGTATATCCCCAGGTGTTCGGGCAAGTCCACTGGTATATCCCCAGGGTGCCCCTAGCAATCCACCCAGATATGTATTTAAGTTGCCACCTTAAGTTGAACCATTGAATAACAATCTCACATCTTTCATGGACACTCTCAAAACCCAATCCACGTCTACGAGCATAGCACGGCAATATAAGCATAACGTAAAAGTAACTCCCAAAGGTTTGATAGTAACGGGGCAATAGGTTCCTACCTCATCAACTACTTCCCAACCCACAATTTAATTAGATCCTAATCATGCAATGTTTGAGGATTGAAACTAATGCATAAAAACTAGGTACGAAAGGGGTATGATCAAAGTGTGAACTTGCCTTGCTGATGATCTGCGAAACCTAGAGATTCGAAATAACAAGCGGCGCACTCCGGGTATTCTACCACAGACAAACAAACAAGCATACAATAAGTACTCATCTAATTCATAGGTAAAACTCAAATAAGAGATCTAACCAGAAGGTTCAACTTAAGAACTCCGGTTGGCAAAAGAAAAAATCAAATCGAACGAAGCAACGAAAGACGAACGACGAAAGAAAACAACTTCGTTCTAGTAATATGGATCTAGGGCAAATTTTACTGTAGCAAAATCTTGTTTAAGTTGGTTAAACGGTTAGAGGGTTTCGAGACGAAACTCTAAGCGCTTGAATCGCCTGATTCCGATAAACGAGCGAAAAGTTATACTAAAACGAAAATCGGATTAGGAATCGCGATCAGAAAAATCGCGGATTTAATCCGAGAAAAAGGAAAATGACGAACGCCAAATTTTTTTTCGGCACGGAAAATGAGGCGCGACGAACCTCGGGCGGCGGAATCGTAGGCGGCTCCGGTGGCGCGCACGGATCGAGGCGGGGCTGATGGGCTAGGGCGGCTTGGGGCGGCGCTATTTAAAGGCTGCCCCCGGGCGGTGTCCCGCTCGGGTATGGCCCGAAGTCGGTTCGTTTTTTTTAATTATTCCGCTCGGAAGAAAAATAAAAATAAATACTAAACGGACTCCAAAAATTCCGAAATAAAATTTCACGGGCTTCTAAAATCAAGCCGCACAAGGTGAACATTTATTCAGGCCCTAAATGCAATTTTGAAAAACGCACATTTTTCCTAAATTCAAATAAAACACTGAAAAACTCCGAAATAAAATCTTATTTGATTTTATTATTAAATCCTCAATATTTCTTTATTTTGGGAAAGTCATTTTATTCCCTCTCTCATATTTTTGTAATAGAAATAATTGATGATAAAATAAATAAAATCAAATGATCCTATTCTCAAAATTTGAGGGAACTCAAATATGAAAATAACGAAATCCCCAACTCTCTCCGTGGGTCATTGAGTTGCGTAGAATTTCTAGGATCAACCAAAATGCAAAATGAAACTTTGGGAAAGTCCTTTTATTCCCTCTCATTTAACTTTCAAAAAGTTTTGAATTTCACTCACTTTCAGTCAATCAATCAAACAATCAAATCTATTTAATTATTATAACATTCCAAAATTTAGAATTTTGGGATGTTACAAACCTACCACCCTTAAAATGAATCTCGTCCTCGAGATTCGGAGAGGCTAGAAAGAAATAGGTTAGGGTTTGGGGGTCTTCTCAAAATCCATAGATCATCACAGGGGTCTGGGGTGCTACCACCCTTAGAAGCATGGTTACTGTTCCATCAAAACTCATATACTCCATCCTTATTCTTGACAGTGTCAGTCTTCTCAGATCCTCGAGAAAATTCCTCCTCCGAGCTCTTCCGGTAACGACATAACCTTTTCCTCAATTCTTTTGTCCTTTCCTCTTGGTAAGGTTATTCCGATACTGGGTCTTCTTAGCTGACGGGTCTGGCGCCAAAACTAAACAAATATCGATATCTCATGGTGGTAAACAATTTATGGTTCCTTCTGCAGGAAATGGGTCTGGTTGATCCTCACCATATAACCTACGGTTAGCAAGGCTGCCTTGTACAAGGGAAAAAATACCTATACCATTCTAAGGCTTAAACAAGGTTTTTGATCGTCGTCTCTCTACTATAGGTAAGTCACTCAGATTTACCATCCCACATAGTAAGGCGAATAATAAGAGTAAGTCAGTATGGTTATCAATCCATCCCGCACCCAAATCATTACCTTGTATACGGTTTAGCGAATCTCGCATTCTAACACTCGGTCATCCTCACAAGCATTGCAGAATTTCTCTTGTCCACGAACTGCGTTCGGAATAATCCATTCATTCTGCAAGCCAAACAAACATCTATCGTTCCTTCACCACTCTCAGGTTTTGCGTAAACTCCTATAAAATCATCGGTTGATAAGTCATAACTCCTTCCAGGGTTTTTTTCCTTCAGCAAAATGTGCGTGCTTCTTGGCAGGTCCTGGGGCCTGTGGGTTATGGCCCATCTCATCACTTGTAGTCCTTGAACTTATCATCGGGCAACTGATCATTATTCCAACTTCCAACTTCCTAGTATTCTTAAATCCATCCAATTGTAATGTCTTCCTTCCTTCTATTGGCACCAAACTAGGACATGATTACTCAGACTCATCAGGGAATTTCCCTTGATCCATATTTCCAACATCATACCTCCTTTATATCCAATAGTAATTCATCTCTTCATCCTCGTGGGATATCCCACATATCGAAATAAAATTTATACTCATGAAGTCCATATTCCACTTCATGGAACATCATTATCCTTTCCAGGGTCAAGTGTTCTTACAGGGGAATATTGGCCATCTCTGCATGGCACTTCTTCAACTGGGAAATGTGAAACACATCATGAAGTCCTGACAGTCCTTCGGGTGACTCCAACTTGTTGGTCACTTCTCCCATACGCTCCAAAACTCGGTATGGTCCTACAAATCTCGGGGCTAACTGTCCCTTAACTCCAAATCGTTTAACTCCTTGCAGAGGGGTCACACGAAGACATGCTCTGTCTCCAATTTCATAGACTACCTCCTTGCGTTTTTAAGTCTGCATAACTCTTCTGCCTGGACTGAGCTACCTTCAGTCTATCTCGAATCAACTTAACATTCTCTTCTAACTCCTTTGATCACATTTGGTCCAAACAAATGACGGTCTCCAACTTCATCCCACATACTCTTGGGGTATCACACATATCGAGACAAAACTTGTATTCATTTTGTCTGAAACCCACTCAGTGGAGTATCCTAATCTTTTCCAGTGGTCAACGGTTCTTACAGGGTACTACCACCCTTAAAATGCACAAATCTTCCATAGACCATATTTCTCATATCATCAGAAATGGTCAAAATTCTTCTTCATAGAGTAACAACTCATAAAATCCATATCAGTACCAACAATGCTAACTTTATTCCTTCTCAAATGATCACAATCTCTCGCTTTTCCATTACATGTCTCAACTCGACACCTCAATATAAAAGAGAATGTTCTCACTTCTACAACTCCATTTCTTTTGTTGCAACTCAACTATCTAGCACAAGTTTCCTTCTCCTTGGGGCATTCTCTGGCAAAGTTCCCTGCTCCATTACAACTAAAATATATTACTTCTGACAAGTATCGAGGTTTCCTTTTTGGGCAATTGTTGAGGTAGTGCCCTGACTCCTTGCACCTATAACAGGTGATATGAACCAGATCCTTCCTGGGCTCTAATCGGTTTCTCTTCCTGGACTTTTCCATTCCAATCAGGGCTTCTATTTCTTGTGGGTCATACTCTACTTCCTTTGTCAGGAATTCTACTATATCCCCATTCATACAATTCTGGGAGATGTGTCCTTCTTCTCCACATGAATAGCCAGACTTAGTGCAGGGTTTACTCGGGTCCTCTTTAGGTGTGTCCTGCACATCTTCCTTCATCACAACTTCTTCTAAAATTTCCATGAGGGCTCCTTTCATTACTTCTTTCTTATGCTGGATGGTTCATTGTACCATGGGGTAAATGTGACACTGAGCATGATAGTGGGTAGTCCCTTCACAAAGGAAACAAGTAATCTGCCTAGTTGGGCATTCTTCAACTGGGTGACTTTCTTCAAAATTAGGGCATTCATCCTTGTGTTGTTTATGGGTGTGTCCTATTTCTCCACAAATCTTGCATGCACAAGGTTTCTTCATATCCTTTCCATAAGGCTTCAACTTATGGGACACAAACCGAGACTTTGGCAGAGTCAACTTAAATTCTTTCCAAGTGGTTATTCCTTGCCATCCATTGATGGTTTGGTACATTCTCCACCAAGTAGCAGCTCCTCTTTCAAAGCACTGAAGAGCATGCTGGGTCATATCCTTTCCGACTATAGGGTTGTTCTCCATATGATCCTCCATGTTCCGAATCCATCGGTCTGTCTCCAACTGACTCATTGGTCCAGAAAATACAAGCTCATCTTCATTCATCCTCTGTTGGGTCCATGGGTTTGGGGTGATATAAGAGAGATAGAGAGGGATACACACAATATAAACAAAAGTTTTGAAAAGACAGATTTTATTGTGGCTGTCGAAAACATCAAACAAATGATAGCTCACAATCGTCGCATCTAACGTAAGTGTATAAAAGGGGTTTGGTCTTCTAAAGGTCAATAAATCTTCAACGTCTCCAATCTCTTCAAGCCTTGTTCATGCCTCCAATGGCTTCTTCCGATCATGCTTGTCTTTCTCAAGTTCTTTTGCCAGCTCATATCTGTTGTAGCAAGGTCTCTCGTGACATCCTTGAATATTCTGGAGTTGCATTCCAAACTTCTGTGTTTCAACATCCTTGGCATGAACCATGTTCCGACTGTCCTTCAGTTCCTGGCAAATCTCCGGTATCTCGAGGTTTGGCTCCTCTAGCTTGGCTACTTTCAGCTTCTGGATCCTGAGTTCTTCACGAAACGCTTCCTTATCAAATACTGCTTCTTGTAGGTCCATCTTAACTTCTTGATGTAACACTCCAGATCATGGTGATACATCGGCTAAAGTTAAAACTTCATCTTGCTGATAGGTGCTCAATCAGCCTTCTACCATCCAATCCTTCTATTCATATGCATGCTTAACTCAGCATGGTGACAATAGCATAAGCGGGCGATAACATCATGGATAGCTGTGTTTCTGCTCTTGTCATTCCCATGAGCTATCATTCCATAGTTGATATCTCCTGTCCTAGGGTTTTCTTTTGACAAAATTTTGAGTTCTCATGCTCCTTGTTTCAGTGTTTCTCTGACACACCTTGATCTCGGGTATTGACAGCTTCAAAGTCTGCCAAGTTCCATAAGGGTAGCCTTCCTAGGTCATAAAAATCTGGGGATTCTTCATAGCCTTCAAATTCTCCTAGTCTTCAGAGTCTTCAACTATTGTAGTTTCCATTATTTAGATGCACGATAAAATCTCCTTCATTCCGTAGTGGTCATGGTTGTCCGATATCTTGTACTTCTTGGGGTGGTCTCATCCGCCGAATCTTTGAGTGGTCAAAAGGGAAAAGGGGTATGGTCTCACTAAAAGGGAATATTTGAATAAGCTCAGAACAGAAGAGAGGTAAAAGATCTTTTTGAAAGGGAAAGTTGTAGAGAAAAATCTTTGCTATAGGCATGCCAGTTTATAGGGTCACGTCCTACAGTCAACATGTGCTCTAATACCATCTTGTAGCGACCCGACCCGAATGGATCAAGTCTCTATGCTTAAGTGTCATCCCTGGATCGGTATGCTGACACACACAGTACTCGAGGATTTATAACAGAGGTAAATCACATGTATAAAGTAACGTAGATACTATTACCTCAATCCAAAATAGCGGAAGTAACAAGGTTGTGGATTCCCATCAACACCAACGGCAAAGTTGAGTGTAGAAATCGTAACCCTAACGTATCTCTTACTCGTCGTAAGATAATCCTGCAACATGAGACGTTGCAGCCACAGAGGGTCAGTACATTGAATGTATTGGCAAATTCACACCATAGAGAATGATGAATAAAGGCTATCACTACATGCATATTTGGATGGTGGAAAAGCTCTATGGTTATAAGGTTTTTGCGAAAAGCCAATTTTTCCCTACTGCAAAGGAATAAATTTTATTTAACTATCATGGTGGTTGTTAAACATTGAGAATGGTTGACAACATTCTCAATCCCAATTAAGTAACATCATTAAACCCAACAATATTCATTTAAAGTAACGTGATGAGATCAATAGGATAATACAAGAACTAGATACTCAAGATGTCCATAACCGGGGACACGGCTAATCATGATTAGTTTATACACTCTGCAGAGGTTTGCGCACTTTTCCCCACAAGACTCGATCGCCTCCATTTGGTTTCTCGCACTACATGGTGTTTGAGAAGACGGATGACCGAGACAGAGTCTTTCAGAAGCGTTTGCACCTTACGATGGGTAGACCGTACCACCTACAACCCCTACATCTGCTAGTCTACCACTGTAAGAGTTCGCACAACTTAGTCAACTATGCTAGAGCCCATAATAGCTTGTGGCTGCACAAGGAAGTTTCTAGTATGAATAGTCTCATGATCCCTTTGAGCCTGGGTGGCGGACCATAGGATGATCACACGGTATATCCCTGGGATCTCCTAGGACAACACTGGTATATCCCCAGGTGTCCGGGCAAGTCCACTGGTATATCCCCAGGGTGCCCCTAGCAATCCACCCAGATATGTATTTAAGTTGCCACCTTAAGTTGAACCATTAAATAACAATCTCACATCTGTCATGGATACTCTCAAAACCCAATCCACGTCTACGAGCATAGCATGGCAATATAAGCATAACGTAAAAGTAACTCCCAAAGGTTTGATAGTAACAGGGCAATAGGTTCCTACCTCATCAAATACTTCCCAACCCACAATTTAATTAGATCCTAATCATGTAATGTTTGAGGATTGAAACTAATGCATAAAAACTGGGTACGAAAGGGGTATGATCAAAGTGTGAACTTGCTTTGCTGATGATCCGTGAAACCTAGAGATTCGAAATAACAAGCGGCGCACTCCGGGTATTCTACCAAGACAAACAAACAAGCATACAATAAGTACTCATCTAATGCACAGGTAAAACTCAAATAAGAGATCTAACCAGAAGGTTCAACTTAAGAACTCCGGTTGGCAAAAGAAAAAAATCAAATTGAACGACGCAACGAAAGACGAACGACGAAAGAAAACAACTTCGTTCTAGTAATCTGGATCTAGGGAAAATTTTACAGTAGCAAAATCTTGTTTAAGTTGGTTAAACGGTTAGAGGGTTTTTAGACGAAACTCTAGGCGCTTTAATCGCCTGATTCCGATAAACAAGCAAAAAGTTATACTAAAACGAAAATCGGATCAGGAATCGCGATCAGAAAAATCACGGATTTA
The DNA here is from genome assembly GCF_018294505.1 of Triticum aestivum. NCBI lineage: Eukaryota > Viridiplantae > Streptophyta > Magnoliopsida > Poales > Poaceae > Triticum > Triticum aestivum. Next base: position 321,355,155 of record NC_057797.1, read on the forward strand.
ATCTGAGAAAAAGAAAAATGACTAATGCTGAATTTTGTTTTTCTCGGCATGGAAAACGAGGTGCGACGAACCTCGGGCGGCGAAACCGTCGGCGGCAACGGCGGCGGCTCCGGCAGCGCGCGTGGATCAAGGCGGGGCTGATGAGCTGGGGCGGCTCGGGGCGGCGCTCTTTAAAGGCTGCCCCCGGGCGGTGTCCCGCTCGGGTACGGCCCGAAGTCGGTTCATTTTTTATTATTATTCCGCTCGGAAGAAAAATAAAAAGAAATACTAAACGGACTCCAAAAATAACGAAATAAATTTTCGCGGGGTTCTAAAATCAAGCCGCACAAGGTGAACAATTATTTGGGCCCTAAATGCAATTTTGAAAACGCACATTTTTCCAAAATTCAAATAAAACACCGAAAAACTCCGAAATAAAATCTTATTTGATTTTATTATTAAATCCTCAATATTTCTTTATTTTGGGAAAGTCATTTTATTCCCTCTCTCATATTTTTGTAATAGAAATAATTGATGATAAAATAAATAAAATCAAATGATCCTATTCTCAAAATTTGAGGGAACTCAAATATGAAAATAACGAAATCCCCAACTCTCTCCGTGGGTCATTGAGTTGCGTAGAATTTCTAGGATCAACCAAAATGCAAAATGTAAGTTTGGGAAAGTCCTTTTATTCCCTCTCATTTAACTTTCAAAAAGTTTCGAATTTCACTCACTTTCAGTCAATCAATCAAACAATCAAATCTATCTAATTATTATAACATTCCAAAATTTAGAATTTTGGGATGTTACACTTCGAAGCTGAAGAATCTGAAGCAGCTGATGCTTTCCTTTTCTTCAATGCAGCTCGCTCTGCAGCCTTGGTCTTCTTCACATCTGATGCAGATGGAAGGATTGGAGTTGAAGTTGGTGCAGGAGCAGCTGAGGAATCTGGTTGATTTTCTTCAGGCACAACTGATGTAGTTGCCCTGAGTTCTTCAGTTTCTTCAGGCACACCACTAGTGGGTGCCCTGGCAATTTCTTCAGCGGCTGGAATGCAGTCATCAGCCCTGGAACTCACATTTTCTTTAGTAGCCTGATTGTCATTAGCGGTGCTGGCATTTTCTTCAGTAGGCTGAGCAAATGCTTCAGCCTGAGGAATTTCCTGTTGCGTTGGGGCTGCAACATTGGAAGTGAAGTTATCCACAAGTTTTACAAAACGAACCTTGGCTCCAAGCCAATCAACGCGATGTGCGTCAAAGTCATCACTGAGTTTCTTAATCTCAGTCTGAATAGTGACAAGTTCTTCAGTTGTCATAGAGACAATGTTTTTCTTCAGATAGCGCTCTTTCTTTTACTGCGCTTTCTTGATCTGTCTGGCCTTCTCAAATTTCCACTTTTCTTCTTTAATGAAGTGGGTCAGCATGTGACTTTGGCCAGGAGTCAGCTTGAACTCAGGCAAGGGAGTGTTGGGGTCCTTGTGCCAATCATCAATGTAGTCGAGGATCATCTTGGGATCCAAAAGCAGTGGCACCTCTGATCCCTTGGCTCGAGCGGCCCTAACTTGCCTATCTCTGATGATTTCTGCAAGTTCATCATCATCTGCTTCGTCTTCATCAGACGACACTTGGAAAGCGACTTGCTTCTTTTGAGGACTTGGGCGAGGACCTCGTCTAGCAGTGGCCTTTGTCTTGAGCAGTGAGGGGCCAGCTGAGGAACTTGGTGCAGCTGAGGAACTAGCTGAGACACCTGAGGCAATGGAGATGCAGGCAGTCCTTTGGCATGAAGCGAGATGCACAGGTGCTGAGGATTTGGTCGGAACAGCTGAAGGCTTTGGCGCAGGAGCTGAGGACTTTGGAGGAACAGGAGCAGCATGAGGAATTTGCCATGAGGGCTTTGAAGATTCTCGCCGTGAGGGCATTATTGGTGAAGCACTTGGCTTGCACGCAGGCTTCTTAGAGATAACCTTCTTTGGCTTGACAGCAGATGCCTTAGCAGAGGCAGTAACAGCAGCAGAGTCTTCATTGAATTTCCTCACTGCTTCTCTGGCTCGCTTAGCCAGCTTGGCTTGGCGCTTGGCCCATTCATCAGGATAGTCCTCACCCGCGCTTGAGGCTGGTGGGATCTGCTATTTGGCCAGGTGCCAATGGAGCTCTTGGGCATGGAGGATTGAGTGCGAATTTCTTCATGTACTTAGGAGTGACATATCTATACTCCCTCCATTCTCTTGCCCATCTCCTCTCTATCCTCTGTTTGCGCACTTTGCGCTCCTCAGTAGGTGTGCAGTACCCAGCATATATGTCATCAGGGATTTCAAACATTGTATTTACCTCAGGCCTCTTTCCTCCCTTCTGTGGCTTCTTACCATCAGCCATTTTCTTTAGTTGAGGAATTTGAACAATTGAATTCTCTGAAGAAGTATGCAACTTTTCTTCGAGGAACGCTGCAAATGAGTTAAGTTGATGAGAACCTAGTGATTCAGCAGCTGACATGTGTACCTGTGAACAGAGTATAGTTGCGAGGAATTTGGAGAGGTCATATGCGTTCTCAGAAGGTTTTTCAAAAAGAACAAGTTTGAGGAATTTGACCAGATGAGTCTTGAAGAATTTCACTAAGCTTTCTTGAGGAATCTTGAAGAAAAACATGGCTTAGAGAAACGAATCAAGAACAGATGACTTGTGAGGTGTTCAATGTGTGAAGATATGAAGAGAAACACTTTTGAAGATTTTGTAGATAATCATTTGAATCAACGAGGGTAGTAAAAGTAACTTTTAATTACCCTGGATGAAGAACATGACGAACAGTGAAGTGGAGAGGTGAGGTTCGTCTGTGCAGATCTTCCACGCCCTAACTTGGCGGAGGAAGACGGCTACGGCGGCGGCGGAGTGAAGATTTCCACGGTCGGCGCGAGTACGTCGGCGACGAGGTCGAGGCAGTGAAGCTCTTCCTCACCGGCGGCGATGAAGTAGCGGCGGCGCTAGGGTTTGAGAAGCTCGAGCTGGAGAGAGAGGTCGAGCGGAGTAAAAGAAGTGAGGAAGGGAAGGAGGGGTATTTATAGCCATGGTGAAAAACCGCTCGCCCGAAGAAATTGGACGAACGTGCCCCTGACCCTTCTCATTCGCATGACATGTGTCACCCACATAGTGAGAGGTGGAGATCGTGTTAGATCGTGGGTGAGTGGATAAGTGTATCGTGGGATGTGGAACGGTTTGAGCGGCAAAGCCGAAAATTTAGATAAGATAGGTTTTAAAGTTCCGTTCGCAATTTCTTCAGCTAACAAGGACACAATGAAGATTTTGAACGAGTTTCAAATAGAACGCACATGAAGAATTTGTGAACAGATTGGGTTGAGTATAGCATAGAGGGGAAGGGTCCGATTACATTCACTTAGCAGAAAACCAACTTAAAGAAATAGCAATAAGTGAATGTTGTAGAGGACATACACACACACACACACACATAAACACTATTCTGATCACGGGATCAGAATAATATTCTGATCACAACGTGAACTTCCCAAGTAACACGCCTGACCTTCCCCGAGTACTAGGTTGAACTTCAGCTAAAAGGTGTCCAAATGGGGCTTGCGATATACCGTTGGATAGCTATGGACATCAGTATCATGACCCAAGTTAAATTTTTGGCAAAATGTATTTAAGAGCAGTTTTGAAAACCGTTTTTCTTCATATAAAAAACGTGAATCATATTTTCGATCGCATTTTTAAACCGTTTATTGGAATGAGGCAAATAATATGGCATTGGAAAGATGCTGCAAAACCGCTCCTTCCACATGTTGAAAGTTTTCTCTAATTCCCTATGGTTAAAGAGTAATTCAGAAAATCGTAAAATTTCGCAAACCGAACACCCGAGTTCGTATTTTCAATGCCATTTCTAAACGGCTAATCCAATTGAGGCAAATAATACGGCGTTGGAAAGCTTATGAAAATGCGCTACTTTTTTGTGTTAAAAGTTTTTTCTAATTTCGAATGGTTTAAAAATAATTTAGAAAACGGTACAAGTTCCACCGAGTTCTTATTTTTGAGCTAATTTTTTAACCGTACGTCCAAATGCAGCAAATGATATGGCATTGGAAAGCTTGAAGAAATGCGAAACTTTTTTGTATATATTGTTTTTCCTAATTCATTACAGTTTTATGTAAGTTTTAAAAATGGTTAAAAACGTATTTTTGCCGTAGTTTCTACAAACTTTATCGGAATAGGGCAAATAATATACCACTGAAAAGCTACGGAAAATGTGAAACTTTTTCATGTTGATGGTTTTCTCTGAATCCTGACCGTTTTCAAGTAATTTCGAAAATGGCGAGATCATTCGTTCTGCCTTTATCGCGAAACAGATTCTTCGAAAATGCACCACGTGAAGAACCTGAACTTCTCGGCACGTCTACTTGAACTTCACTCTGTTTTTCACGTGTTTTTTTGCTCGTAGCTCTCCATCCACTGCTCGTAGCTCTCCATCCACTCACAGGAATTGAGCAAGTGATATACCAGTGGAAAGCTGTTGTAAACACGGAACTTTCCTGTGTTGATCATTTTTTCATACTCGCGATGATTTTAAAAGTTTTTCATCTGATATTCATTCAGTGTAGTAGGTGAACTTCCTGTTGTTTTTACGTTGAACTTCTGTGACGTATTTTTCATTTGTAATTTTCTCATCCATTCGTCAAGTTTTACACAAATGGTATTTCTTTTGTATAAACCTCTCTCACAATATTTTTTAAAATTTCTCCGACGAAGGACTTGCACTTATATCAACAAACTTTTAGTCTTTGCTTTTTTTATTCTTTTTAATACAAAATGCACACCGTGTAGTACATGAACTTCTGGCAGCTATCAATCTGATCTTCTCTCGGATACATGAAAATATATGAGTTTTTTATGAATTTTAATCTGATTTTCTTAATCCTTTTTGATGAAATTTTGAAGCGCTCTATTTTTAATAGTTGAACTTCTTGTTATTTATTTTTGAACTTCGTGTTTCCATTGTTATTTATAACAAGGAAAATCTGAGTTTTCTATAATCATCGAACTTCTCCATCTTTTTAATACAAACTTCCTGGTTTTATTCGTTAATATTTTTCATGAAATTTTGAAGCACTCTATTATTAAAAGTTGAACTTCTTGTTTCCATTCTTTAATAACGAGGAAAATCTGAGTTTTCTATCATCATCGAACTTCTCCATCTGTTTAATTTGGACTTCCTAGTTTTATTTCTTTTAGTAACGGAAAAATCCTACTTTCCGATAGACATTGAGCCGCTCTATTTTTAAATTTGAACTTCTAGGTTTATTTTAACAGAGAAAATCTTTTTTATAAAATTGTTTGAGATGCTTTTTTAATGACCTTCTTTGGGTTTGTAACAAGCATTGAACTTCTTCGTATTTTTAATTTGAACTTCTTCTTTTTAGATTTTTGTTTTTTTAACTTGATTATCTTGGTTTTGTACTAAAAATTGAACTTCTTGGTTATTTAAATTCGAACCTCTAGGTTTTTATATAACCCCTTTATTATTAAAAATTTAAACTTCTTTGTATTTTTAATTTGACTTTCTTGGTTCTGTAATAAACATTGAACCTCTATGTTTGTAAAATTTGAACCTCCAATTTTCTTTTGGAAACATGGAAAATGCTTTCATTAAATAATTTTTTGAACTACTATGTTTTTAATTTTTTGAACTTCTTTGTTTTAATAAAGAGAGATAAATCCTTTTTTACAAACATTGAATTGCTTTGTTTCTTTTAATTTAAACTTTGAAGTTTTTATTTTGCTTCGTTCACACCACATTTATCCAATTTTCTTCAGGAAAATTCAAACATGGTCTCTTTTATTTGTTATTATGAAACTCTTGTTTCCTTTGCACTTATCTAGCTTATGTATTTGAGCTTACATACCTCTAAAACCCGAACTTCACTTTTTTTTACTCGGAGGGCGTGCTGGAGGAGAGATTTCTCATGGTGGGATGGGAGGACGGGGGTGCGCTGGAGGTGAGTGCGGAAGGTCGCGTCTGTCGGGACGGAAGGTCAGCTCGGAGGGGAGGGCAGGTCGCGTTGGAGAGAAGATTGGTGGCGGGTGGGTGCAGAGGTGGTTGGGGAAGGGGTGCAGGCAAACGTGGTCGGCGCGGCATCGCCGTGACTGTTGAGGCGGAGCTCTGTTGGTTCTTGTCTTGCGTCCCTAGGAGTGCCATGGGGAGCTACTATGTACAACTAGTACTCTGCCTGCATCACACCTTACGGACACAAAACTGCATGCACTACTTCTCATTCTACAATACTGAATCAGAGATCCATCAAGTAATTATGGCCAATTGAACATCACCAATAAAAATGTCTGAACATGTTGTACACTGTTTTTTGGTAGTCGCCTATGAACTTCGATACTAGTCCCCTATATGTCAGGAGTGTTCACTAGGTTTTTTTAACTCTTTTTTTGCTTATTATTTTTAACTCTGTGATTACTCTAGCGCACCTAACTTCTGTTTTTATTCAAAGTTCGTTGATGTTGTGTTCACTGGATGAACTGATGTACTTCTTTAGAATATGTCCATCCTCTCACGACACCGAAGTTACAAAAAATTGTCTAAAAAAAACTGAAGTTACAAAAAAATGTAGTATAGAGTTTCGACAGTTGAGCAACGAGGAATCATCTGCTTTAAGGAGCATAAACAACAAATCTAGCTGGAGAAGTGCTCAACAACATACTCTCCAAAGTGATTTGATGTTGTGCCCACTAAATAAACTTCCGTACTTTCTTTCTCTGAACTGTATGAAGATGTGTTGCCCACCTGAACTTCAGCAGAAGAATCAGCCACTGACGAAGGGTGAGCAGGAGAAGTAGTTTCTGTTTTCGTCTCTACTATCGCGGGGGAACCAAAGGAAAATTTTCCATCGTGTCCCTGACCTTTCATGCCGGCAACATCAGTGGCAAATAGCACCAGCAGCGAAACAAGTTTTCTAAGGTGAGCTCCCGAGAACCAGTAGATGCAACCAAATACAAAAAAATAGTTGTGGAAAACGGATGGGGAGGCAGCTGTCGCTCCTGGAGGAGGTGAGCCGCAGATGCAGTGCGTGTGAAGTTCAACTACTAAGATTCGTCCGACGCCTCAGGCACAAGCATGACATCGAGGAAATGCTCGGGCTCCTCTATGAAGTAGTCGCCGCCGCGTCATGTCAGCCCAAGGCACCGTCCCCTCCCTCATGCCCAACCTCTTCCCATCGTCACCTCGATTGATGCCTCAACCCACGCACCACCCAGCTAGTGCGTGGGATGGCCAGATGGGGGACAGCGGTGCACGGAGGTAGGCTACAGCGCATGGGAGGTAGGGCGGCGGTGCGTAGAGGCAGGAGGCGAGCGCGTGGGAGGCTGGGCGCGGCGGCGGCGGGGAAAGCTGGGACCACAACACCGGCGATGAGCGCAGGTGGTGGCAGCGGTGGGATCTTGGGGCGGCGGCGTCTCCGGTTGGGGTGTGTGGCGTCTCTGGTGGGCGTCGGGGCGGCGGTCTCATCTCTGGCTGGGGGGTTGGTGGCGGCGGCGCCGCTGGTTGGGGATGGGGCGGCGGGTGCGTCGCCGTTGGGGGCAGGAGGTGCAGGAGGTGGGGCATTGGGGGGAGCAGGAGGTGGGGTGGTTTTTTTTGGAACTTTCCATCGGGCCCTATATAGGGGTGATCGTGATCCAAATAGTTATTCTAATCCTAGGATTAGAATAGTGCTACTCTCTCTCTCTCTCTCTCTATATATATATATATATATATATATATATATATAGCCAATGAAAAAAAATGACGGAACCAGTGAAGACTATGCAAAGTTGAAGAATATGAATAATTTGAGGAATTTCAACTTTTGGTGGTGGCGTGACCCACCGTATAAGAATGATGATTTCAGACACCGCGTACAATTATCGTAGGGTTCTGAGAATCAAATTCTTCATTAGTTTCTTCACACTAAGAGTGTCATTCTTCATTGATTGAAGAAAAACGTTTCTTCATGTGTTGCACATCTAAGTCATCAATTTTGCATAAGTGTTAGGATGAGTGTCCTTTTCAAAGAACATTCGAAGATTCTAGGATATTTAGCTCACACTGCAACTTGCTAAATCTCTTCTCATCCAAGGGCTTTGTGAAGATATCGGCTAGCTGTTCTTCAGTCTTCACATGCTCAATAGAAATGTCGCCCTTCAACACATGATCACGAAGAAAATGATGACGAATCTGAATGTGCTTTGTCTTCGAGTGCTGAACTGGGTTGTGAGAAATCTTGATGGCACTCTCATTGTCATAGAGGAGAGGCACATTCTTCATGTTGACGCCGTAGTCCTTGAGAGTTTGCTTCATCCATAGAAATTGGGCACTACAAGAACCAGCGGCAATGTACTCAGCTTCAGCAGTAGATAGTGATACACAGTTATGTTTCTTCGAGGACCAACAGACCAAAGATCGTCCGAGGAAATGACATGTACCAGATGTTGACTTGCGATCCACACGATCACCAGCATAGTCAGAGTCAGAATATCCACAAGATCAAAAGCCGAGCCCTTGGGGTACCATAATCCAAGTGTTGGTGTGTGAGCTAGATATCGAAGAATATGCTTCACAGCCTTATGGTGTGATTCCTTTGGTTCAGCTTGAAATCAGCACACATGCAAACACTAAGCATTATATCTGGCCTAGATGCACATAAGTACAATAAGGAACCTATCATGGAGTGGTATACCTTATGATCGAAGTCAATACCATTTTCATCAGTGCACAGATGTCCATTTGCGGGCATAGGAATTTTGACGCCTTTGCAATCTTGCATGCCGAACTTCCTCAGTACATCCTTGAGGTATTTCTCCTGAGAGATGAATATGCCATTGTGTTGTTGACGAATTTGAAGACCTAAGAAGAATTTCAAGTCTCCCATCCTAGACATTTGATATTCTTCACTCATCATATAGGCAAATTCATCACTATAACGTTGGTCAGTACAGCCAAAGATAATATCATCAACATATATTTGGCACACAAACAATTCACCATCATAAGATTTAGTGAAAAGAGTACGGTCGAGTGAACCGGGTTTGAAGCCTTTCTTCATGAGTAGTTCCTTAAAGGTATCATACCAAGCCCGTGGGGCCTGCTTGAGGCCATAGAGGGCCTTGTTGAGTCTGAAGACTTTGTCAGGATTCTTTGGATCTTCAAAACTTGGGGGTTGAGCAACATATACTTCTTCCTCAAGCTTACCATTGAGGAATGTACTTTTCATATCCATTTGATATAAAGTGATATCATGATGGTTAGCATAAGCAAGTAATATGCGAATAGCCTCAAGTCTAGCAACAGGTGCAAAAGTTTCATCGAAATCAATTCCTTCAACCTGTGTGTAGCCTTGAGCTAAAGCCGTGCCTTATTCCTCACAACAAGGCCATTTTCATCTTGCTTGTTGCGGTAGATCCACTTTGTGCCGATGATATTGTGCTTGCGAGGATCTGGACGTTTGACCAGTTCCTAGACATTGTTGAGCTCGAACTGATGTAATTCCTCTTGCATGGCCTGAATCCACTCAGGCTCCAGAAATGCTTCATCTACCTTAGTGGGCTCTGTAATAGAGACAAAAGCACACTTCCCACAAATATTAGACAAATGTGAAGCTTTTGAGTGTGTGAGAGGACCTGGCGCTTTGATGTCATTGATGACCTTTTCAACTTGCACTTCTTTTGCAATGCGAGGATGAGCTGGTTCTCGTTGAAGAGTTTGATCAGCGTTTTCTTCAGCGCCATTTTCTTCAGGTGCATTAGCTCGACGAGAATAATCATCAACAATAACAAAGCCATATTGAGATGCTTCATTTGAAATAGCAGAATAATGATTAGGACCAAAGAGATCCATGTGAAGCAATTCAAATGGGCGCGTGGTGGTCATGATAGTCTTCGCTGGATGCTTGGCCTTCGTCATCTTCCCAGTTTCACAGGCTCCGCATAGGTGATCCTTGAGGAATTTGACATTCTCGATGCCAATGACATGCTTCTTCTTCGCAGACATGTGCAAATTCCACATGCCTGCACGACCAAGTCGTCGATGCCAGAGCCAGCTTTCTGAAGCTTTTGCAAGTAAGCACACGGCTGGTTGTGGTCCTGTAGAGAAATCAACAATATACAGGTCTCCTCTCCTAAAGCCTTCGAAGACATTGGAATTGTCAGCTTCCATAACCACAACCCAACGGTACTTGCCAAAGACAACAACCATATCAAGATCACAAAGCATTGAGACAGACATAAGGTTGTATCCTAAGGACTCAACAAGCATGACTTTGTCCATGTGTTGATCCTTTGTAATCGCAACCTTACCTAGACCCAATACCTGACTTTTGCCTTTGTCAGCAAAGATGATATGCTTCAGATGCGACGGAGATAATGGAGCATCCATCAATAGATTCTTGTCACCAGTCATGTGGATTGTACATCCACTATCGAGGACCCACTCAGTGGCTTTGGGTTGATCATTCTTCAGATGAATTAGTGCAGCATATACTTCATCAGTGAAGAATATGACATCAGTGAAGAATATGACATCAATTCATCAGATCAATTTTATCAAGTAAAAGAACTGATAAAGCAATATGAGGACGTGAGAAATGAAAGTTCATTTCTTCATGATTAGCCTGCATCCTATCAGGCATGCTCAGGTCTCCAGCAAATTCTTCAGACGATTACGTGCGTGTGGAGACCTGACCCTACAGAAGAGATTAGTTTTTTTCTTCACCACCCACATCTGAAGGTGTGGCAAATAGTTCATCATTCTGTGAGCTCCATACGAGAAGGATGGCATAGAAGCCAGTCCATTTCGTTTCACATAAGCGGGGTTAGAATAAGCATAAGAGTAAGCAGAGAAATTCTTTGAGGACTTATGGACATAATGATTTGAAGAATAATGCACATATCCATAATCCTTAGATCTTCCCTGCGAAACAGACGGATTAGCATGATGATGTTCATATGAGGACTTTGATCCATATGAGGAATTTGGTCCATATGAAGAATTTGATCTGGGGTTCCTATTCTTCACAGGTGGCGTCATGATGACATTCACCTGAAGATTTTCAAGGCATCTTTTGGGAACCCAGATTTTCTTCATCGGGGAACTGTTCCTACAGTTAGTGCCGACATATCTAGCAAATACTTCACCATTCTGATTTTTGAACAATTTATAGTTGGAGTCATTTGACTCATCATCAGAATGAGGAGATTCACATGCAAACCCAGATAAGTTAGATGGATCAACTGGAGGTCACTTTGCAGCAACCCATGTAGTTTTGGGGTACTGCTCAGGCTTCCAATATGTACCATCAGCATTGAGTTTCCTCTCAAAGGCAATACCCTCTTTCCTAGGGTTCGTGTTGAGGATCTGCTTTTTAAGCACATCACAAAGAGCTTGATGCCCTTTGAGGCTTTTGTACATGCCTGTCGTGTACAATTCCTTCAGCCCTGCATCGTCAGTGACACTAGCAATGTCCTCAGATGAGGAATTAGTGATGGCAGAGGCATGTGAAGAATTTGAAACATTAGCAGCATTTGAACATTTAGGTGAAGAATTAGCAGATTCACGTTCAATGCACTTCAAACATGGAGGGAAAATTTCTTCCTGAGAAGCGCTGATTTGTTGAGCAAGTAATGAATCGCGCTCCTTATGAAGATCTTCATAACTCACTCTTAGCTTCTCAAGGTCTTGCTTTCTTTGAAGAAATTCATAATAAAGCTTCTCATGATCCGATAAGAGAGTGTTATGATGACTTTGAAGTTTGTCAAGCTTGGACTGAAGTCTCTGAAGATTTTCAGTCAAAGTTTCAGTGCGATCCATTTCTTCACCCAACATATCATCACTTTTATTTACCATGTTTTGAACCTTTTCTAAAGCCCTTTGTTGTTTTATAGCAATCTTAGCAAGTTTAGAATAGTTGGGCTTAAGGTTTTCATCTGATTCATTCTCACTTGATTCAGAGGAGGTATATTTGAGTACCTTGGCACCCTTTGCCATGAAGCAATAGGTGGGAGCGTAGTCATCATTGCTTTCATCAGCCTTGTTGGTGAGGTCATTTTCTTTAGTGTTGAAGATAGACCTGCTGACGAATGCAGTAGCGAGAGCTAGGCTCGCCACTCTGGATTCGGATTCCTCAGATGTCTCCTCTTCCTCATTTTCTTCAGATTCAGCCTCAGAGTCCATGTCCTTGCCAATGAATGCCCTAGCCTTCTTGGAGCTACTCTTCTTGTGATATGAAGGCTTTGAGGATTTTGATGATGAGGATTTTGTGGATTTCTTCTTTTTCTTCGCATCATCAGAACTGTAATCCTTGTATTTCTTTTTCTTTGATTCCTTTTCCCACTGAGGAAAATCTTGAATGAAATGTCCAGGTTTCTTGCATTTGTGACAGAGCCTCTTCTTGTAGTCATTGGATGAGGAATCATTGCTCCTTGAGGATCTTCCAAGGCGACCACGTCTTGAGAACTTTTGGAACTTCTTCACGAGAAGAGCCAGATCATGGCTCAGTTCTTCAGGATCACCAAGGCTGCTACCAGAGTCTTCATCTTTGGACTCAGATACTGCCTTGGCCTTCAGTGCACGTGTTCTGCCATAGCTTGAACCATAGAGATTGATCTTTTCAGCAAGTTGGAACTCATGAGTATTTAGCCTCTCGAGAATATCAGCAGGATCAAGTGACTTGTAATCAGCACGTTCTTGTATCATCAATGCCAGAGTGTCAAATGAGGAATCAAGCGATCTCAGCAATTTCTTCACCACCTCATGGTCGGTGATGTCAGTGGCACCAAGTGCTTGAAGCTCATTTGAGATGTCAGTGAGGCGATCGAAGGTTTGTTGAACATTTTCATTGTTGAGTCTTTTGAAGCGGTTGAAGAGATTGCGAAGAACATCAACTCGAGAGTCACATTGAGTTGAGACTCCTTCATTCACTTTGGACAACCTGTCCCAGATAAGCTTTGCTGTCTCCAAAACACTCACTCTGCCATACTGTCCTTTGCTCAGATGGCCACATGTGATATTCTTCGCTTGAGATTCGAGTTGCTTGAATCTCTTCACATCAGCAGCATTCAGAGAAGGTGTGACTGAGGGAACACCATTTTCCACAACATACCAAAGATCGTTATCAATTGCTTCAAGATGCATTTGCATCTTATTCTTCCAGTAGGGGTAGTCCATCCCATCGAAGGTAGGACACCCAGCAGAGACCTTGATCATACATGCGGTCGACATAACCAAAACTCCAGGCGGTTAAACCAAAATCACACAGAACAAGGGAGTACCTTGCTCTGATACCAATTGAAAGTGCGTTATATCAACTAGAGGGGGGTGAATAGGCGATTTTTATGAAATTCTTCACTGAGGAATTTGCCGGTGAGGAAATTCCTTAGCGAAGAACTAATAGCAGCAGAATAAGTACTCAAAAGTAAACATAACAGAATACAAGCATAGTCATCATGATGAAATGAAAACACGCACAGAGTACAGGAAGTGTAAGCACAGGATAACTCAGGATGAAGACAAACAGACTGAAGAAATTGAACTGAGGAAATTGAGAAAGTCTTCAGTCAAAGTCCTCAAACACAGATATGAACAAACACACAACACAGTTATGAGGAAATGAAAGAGTTGAGGGAATAGAACCAGTAAGCTTGGTGAAGACAATGATTTGGTAGACCAGTTCCAACTGCTGTCTCAGTTGTACGTCTGGTTGGAGCGGCTGAGTATTTAAACTCGAGGACACATAGTCCCGGACACCCAGTCAAGGACACTTAGTCCAAGACACCCAGTCCTCACCATATTCTCCTTGAACTAAGGTCACACAGACCTCGTCCAATCACTCGTGGGAAGTCTTCAGGAGACTTCCAAACCTTCACAAACTTGGTCACCCGGCGATCCACAATTCCTCTTGGATGCTCTAGACCATGACGCCTAACCGTTTGGAAGAAGCATAGTCTTCAAAGGTAACAAGCGTCGGATCCACTCAGGATCAATCTCTTTAGTGATGCTCAATCACTTGGGGTTTGTAGGTGTTTGGGTTTTGGGTTTTTGGTTTTTCCTCACTTGATGATTTTCGCTCAAAGTCCTTAGAGGATGGGTTTCTCTCAAATGACAAGTGTCAGTTTCTCTCGGAGCTGCCAACCATCTAGTGGTTGTAGGGGGCGGCTATTTATAGCCTAGGGAGCAGCCCGACATGATAAGAAATAAATGCCCTTCAATGATATGACCGTTAGGTGGATAGATATTTTGGGACAGCTGGCGCATAGCACAGCAACGGTCGGAATTTTGAGTAACAAAATCCTCAGGGCTATCATGTTCCTCACTGTGTAGGAAATCCGCACTGGCGAATTCCTAACTTCTCAGTCAGGACAAATTCCTCAGAGACCAGAAGAACTTCGTCTCTGTCACTGAAGAAATTGACTGAACTGTATGAGATTTCCAATGGCTTCACTCGAAGGGATTGGTAGATGTAGGATTTTGAGTTGAGCATCACCTGGAAATTTTTCCTTAGTATTTCCTCGACCCCCTTTAATAGTACGGTGTTTCCTACGACTCAAGAAAGAGAAAAACAAAAATATGAAAATGAAAGTCTTCAAGCTTCATATTCCTCGCATGAATATCAAGTCTTCACGGACACACCAATTTCTTCACTTTCAAAGTCTTCATGAAAGTCTTCAGAAATACCAAAATCTTCAGTCAAAGATATTCATTTTTAGGGGTCGACTTTTCCTGTAAATATCAAACTCCTCATAGACTTATAGACCTGTGTACACTCACAAACGCATTAGTCCCTTAACCTATAAGTCTTCAATACACCAAAATCACTAAGGGGCACTAGATGCACTTACAATAACGTAATCCCGGTGAGACCGATTACACAAAATCGGTGGGACCGATTTTGGAAATAAGCTAACCAGAGAGTTGGTCAGGTAAACTCGGTGGGACCGATCGCTCATTTCGGTGAGACCAAAATGTTACAAAGGGAAAACAGAGAGTTTACATTGCAATATCGGTGGGACCGATCGGTCATCTCGGTGAGACCGAAATGTTACAAAGCGAAACAGTGAGATTACAACCCCATCTCGGTGAGACCGAGATCCCTATCGGTGAGACCGATTTGCCTAGGGTATGTGGTAGTGGCTAAGACATTTGAAACTCGGTGGCGCCGGATAGGAAGAATCAGTGGGGCCAAGTTTGACTTTTGGTTTAGGTCTTATGTGGATGTGAGAAAGTAGTTGAGGGTTTTGGAGCATATCACTAAGCATTTGAGAAAGAGCCTCATTAAGCAACACCTCATCCCTCCTTGATAGTATTGGCTTTTCCTATAGACTCAATGTGATCTTGGATCACTAAAATGGAAAATGTAGAGTCTTGAGCTTTGAGCTTGAGCCAATCCTTTGTCCTTAGCATTTTGAGGGGTCCACTTTTCTCATCCATGCCATGCCAATCATTGAGCTTTCCTGAGATATTAATCTTGAAATAGCATTAGCTCAATGAGCTATATGTTGTTAGGAATTACCAAAACCACCTAGGGGTAGTTGCACTTTCATTCTCCCCCTTTTTGGTAATTGATGACAACATATAGATCAAAGCTTCGACAAATGATAATAAGAGTGAAAAACATTCTCTCTTTAAAAGTATGTGAAAAGCAAGATCTCCCCCTAAATTTGTGCATAATTTAAGATTTTCTTTGGACTGTAGATGCACAAAGAGTTAGGATCATGGGTTACTCTTCCATGTCACATACATCTTGGTGGAGCGCTCAGAATGATAATAATTAAAATACATGCACTCATCACCAAGCAAAGTGAGTGATCATATGGAATATAAAAGGATAATGTCATCCTACATGCATTAAGGTAGCATATGATCAAACACATGATCATCCAAGTATCACACATAAGCATAAAGTATAAAGTATCTCAACCAAGCAAATAAACGAAGTTCAACCACCAAGGAGAAACGCAAGAGAGAATAAAAGCAACACTCTCTCTTGAATCTTATGATCTATACATTTTCTCCCCCTTTGGCAACAAGTTACCAAAAAGTTCATAAAAATGCATAGTGCTAAATCGACTCTCAGGCTTGGTCTTCAGGTGGTGGTGTAGACAGAACTCCAAGGATGAAGGCGTCAGTCGATGTAGATGGAGCAGGTGGAGTAGGTGCTAGAGCTGGTGGCACTGAAGCTGTAGCTGGTGTAGATGAAGTTGCTCTAGTGTTTGTGACAGGCATAGCAGCAGACCTCTGACCTCTGGGCACTCTAGCAAAAGCATCAGTGGTTGTCTTTCCCTTCTTCTCCTGCACTTCATCCTAAAGTTGCTCAACAGCAGACTGTATCTCAGTGACCTTCACACCTAAGTCATAGAACTTCTGATCCATGATCCTCTCCAAGCTCTCCTAGTTTTGAGTCAGGGTAGCTATTCCCTTCTCAATCCTCAGCATGGAGGCAATCAAGTAGCCAAGCTGATCTTGCTTGCTCTTCAGAAGATACTGAAATGCCTCATCCATGGTTGGTATCTTTGCAGCCTTTTCAGCCCTTGCCTTCTCCTTCTTGGCTTGTGCGTGCACAGAAGATGGTTCATTCTCATCCATCTCCACAGTGTTGTCCTCAAAGTATGGGTATGGGAAGGTGCTCCTTGTCCAACAGATATGTGCCAGTGCCCATCTTGGAGTTGATTAGCTCCTGGATCTGTGGGGCATACCCACAACTCCCCTTCTGATCTGCTGCTGTCCTCTTAATGGTTTCCACAATTAGGCTCATGACCTTGAACTTCTTTGGAACATCAAAAATCTGTAGCATGTTGATGGAGTGACCTTTGATCATCTTGTGATCACCTGGCTTTGGCAAGAGAGTGTGCATGAGGATCCAGTTGATTGTTGGCAAGCCTCACAGAAGGTAATGTACTGATCCAAACTTGTGTGTCTCAAGAGCAGCATCTGGGATCTCTTTGTACATGTGTGCCATGGAGTTGTGATCCTTCTTCTTCTTGGCATAGACATCCAAGTCATCTTCTTGTTCTTCTAGGGCATTGATCAACTGAGCCCATTCTGCAATTGTTGAGTGGTACCTAGTGCCTTCAGACATCCAGACAATCCTTCCATCTAGGTAGAAATGAGCTGTGGAGTAGAACTGCATGATGAGCTCATCATTCCACTTTGTGAGCTTATGAGCCACAAACTCATCAACTCCACAAGCCTTGAAGCTGTCATATACACCAGGGAAGTGATCCTCATTTTCCTCAATGAATGTCCAATCGACCCATCTCATGTCACACACTATTGGCTTCTTGTCAAGCAACACTGTCTCATAGAAGTCCTGTTGTTCCTTCGTATGGAACCTGTAGTCAACAGTAGTCCTTCTCCTGGTGGCATATGGATCAGACTCTCTCCATAGCCTCAATCATGAATCCTTCCTTATCTTCATGTTCTCAGCTACTGGATGAGCATCATTGTGATCTGAAATTTTTGGCTTCAACTTCCTCAAGACATGTGACTCATCATCTTCTTCTTCCATTGCAGCTTCAGGCACTGGGGCCTTGTTCCTGGTGCTCCTCTTTGGTTTTGGCTTTGGAGCTGGAGCAGCAGTCTTAGGAGTAGTCTTGGGCTTAGATGGAATAGCCCCTGCCCTTATAGCATCTACCATAAGCTTTTGAGCTTTGGGTGCTGGTGCTGCATCCTCTTCCTCTTCCTCTTCTTCAGAGTCTTTCATTATTGAAGATCTCCCAAGCACTCTGGCAGTGGTCTTCTTGACTCTTTCCTTCCTTTTCTTTTCTGCCACAACCTGCTCTTTGGGTGCAGATCCCAAAGTCTCTTGAGTGGATGTTCTGGCTTTTGACATGGGAGCTCTGTTGGCAGGAACCTTTTTCTTCATCCCTGGCTTAGTGGCAGACGCTGTGCCATATTCCTTTTTCAAGACTTTCCTCTTTCAGATGGCATCTTCCTCAGCAGCCACATAGTGCTCATCCTCTGAATCTAAGGTTTTCTTCTTTCTGGCCCTTGTGGCAGCCTTTGGCAAGTTGCTGGGTGTGCTCCTTCTTCCATCATGTGAACTACTGGAGGGACTAGTGCCCTCACTCATGTTCACTTGCTCCTCAGACTTGTTCTGACTGTCACTCTGATCTGACATGATGCAAACACTGACAGCAGACACTATGAGTAGATTATAGATGAGGTAGTGTAACACCCTCGATGCGGCTATATCTCCCACGTGTCGGAGCACGACTTAGAGGCATAACCGCATTGAAGGCAATGTTGCAAGAGAGGTAATCTTAAAACAACCCATGTAATGAATAAGGAAAGGGATACATAGTTGGCTTACAATCGCCACTTCACACAATACATGAATAAAGCATTACATCACCCAGATACAATCAAGGTCCGACTACGGAACCAAAATAAAAGAAGACTACCCCTATTGCATAGGTCCCCGACCACCCCAACTGGGCTCCACTGCTGATCAACTAGAAACGGAACAAAATAACGAACACGATCTTCATTGAGCTCCTCCTTGAGCTCGGTTGCGTCACATGCACGGAATCATCGACACCTGCAAGCTTGTTTTGGAAGTAATCTGTGAGTCACGGGGACTCAGCAATCTCACACCTTCACGATCAAGACTATTTAAGCTTATAGGTAGGAAAAGGTATGAGGTGGAGCTGCAGCAAGCACTAGCATATATGGTGGCTAACATACGCCAATGAGAGCGAGAAGAGAAGGCAAGGCACGGTCGAGAAACTATGATCAAGAAGCGATCCTAGAACAACCTACGTTCAAGCATAACTCCAACACCGTGTTCACTTCTCGGACTCCGCCGAAAAGAGACCATCACGGCTACACATGCGGTTGATGCATTTTAATTAAGATAAGGTTAAAGTTATCTACAACCGGACATTAACAAATTCCCATCTGCCCATAACCGCGGGCACGGCTTTCGAAAGTTCATAACCCTGCAGGGGTGTCCCAACTTAGCCCATCACAAGCTCTCACGGTCAACGAAGGATATTCCTTCTCCCAGGAAGACCCGATCAGACTCGGAATCCCGGTTACAAGACATTTCCACAATGGTAAAACAAGACCAGCAAAGCCGTCCCAATGCGCCGACATCCTGATTGGAGCTGCACATATCTCGTTCTCAGGGCAACACCGGATAGGTCGAGCTATGAGTAAAACCAACCCTCAAGTTTCCCCGAGGTGGCCCCGTGGGCTGCCCATTTCGGACCAACACTTAGAGAAGCACTGG
>NC_057797.1:321374734-321378418 GCF_018294505.1 Triticum aestivum
GGGGGGGGGGTTAAAATAAAGATGACCCTTGAGTCTACAGAACCCAAGGGAAGGTGATAGGTTGTTAGTGCAAATGTAAAACCAAGGTTGGGCCTTGCTGGAGGAGTTTCATTCAAAGCGAACTGTCAAGGGGTTCCCATTATAATCCGACCGTGTAAGGAACGCAAAATCAAGGAACATAACACCGGTATGACGGAAACTAGGGCGGCAAGAGTGGAACAAAACACCAGGCATAAGGCCGAGCCTTCCATCCTTTACCAAGTGTATAGATGCATTAAGTAAATAAGATATATTGTGATATCGCAACAATAATCATGTTCCATCAAGGAACAAATTCCAGTCTTCACCTGCAACTAACAACGCTATAAGAGGGGCTGAGCAAAGCGGTAACATAGCCAAACAACGGTTTGCTAGGACAAGGTGGGTTAGAGGCTCATGGCAATATGGGAGGCATGATATAGCAAGTAGTAGGTATCGTGGCATAGGCGTAGCAATAGAGCAAGCAACTAGCAAGCAAAGATAGAAGTGATTTCGAGGGTATGGTCATCTTGCCTGAGATCCCGCAAGGAAGAAGAACGAGTCCATGAAGAAGACAAACGGACGTGGTCGAACGGATCCTCACAAACACGACGTTATTGGAGCCAACCCGAAGAACCAACACCGGATAGAAGCAAACAACATAGTAAAAAACCACCACATAGACATGGCATGATGCACAAACAATTATGATGCATGTCCAGTTTAATGAAGCATGGCATGTCAAAGTGCACAAACAATCCTACAAATTAAGCGGAGCTCAATATGCAATGAGTTGCATATTGAAGTAACACCACATACAAGTTATTTAGTTCGATCTCGTTTATGTACCCAACAAGATTAAATGTTGATTAACATGGCAAGAGGGTGAAGCATAATAAAACTACCTAACTAGGCAAGTTCAAAAGAGGCCGGAACAACAAACAACAAGTCCGGAAACTCCTCATGTGCATAATTTTAGGTTTGGTACTTTTCTTCCCTAAACCATATTTTATAGTTGTTAAACATGCAAAGCAATGTCACCATGTTAAACTAGGCAAAATTCTACCCCATTTACATATAAAGATTAACTAAAACCGAGCTACGGTTAAATAGTTATGAATTAAAACATTTTAGCATGGCATAGGAGCAAAATAATGCAAACATCATTTTAAACATTTTAACATGGCAAGAAAGTGGCATATTATTAATATACACATAATTTTAAGCAAGTTTCATATATAAATTATTTTAAACCGATGCACGGTTTGAGAGTTATTATATGCATGAAGTTTAGGGGCTATACTGCAAAACTGTTATCTGAGGATAAAAGACAAAATCACAGAGCCAAAAGAAAATAGACTCTGGGCCGAATCTGTATAAGAAACCCAACAGAGGGAAAAGGCCAGGGGCTGCTCACCCTGGTGCTTGGGCCATCAGAGGTGATGGGTTGGGGATGCACCATGCCTCAGCGGAAGCAGCTGCCGCACAGCGCGCACGCGGGTGTGTTGACCTGGAGTCGGTCAAACACGAGCGACTGGCTCGTCCTCGAAGCAGAGGAAAACATGGGCGCGACTGCGGTCCTCCAGGAAGAGGATGGCGGTGGGCGGAGGCGAGATCCGGCGACGCGGAAGTGGATTCGGCCGGAGACGACGGCTTGGCAAAGCAGGGGAGGCTCGGGCAGCGCAAGGGGCTACTACTGCTCCTTCGGTGGACGCCGCGGAGGAGTATGGCCGGTGCGACAGAGCCGCTGGTCCGGCGATGTCACGACGGAGACGGAGGGCGGCGGGGTCAAGAAAAGGTGCGTGCGGAAGGAGAGGAGGGCGACGGGGCATGGCAGGGGACGGCGACATCGATGAAGTGGTCCGGCGTGGTCCACGCGAGCGGGACTTGGCGCTGGAGAAGCGTGCGAGTAGAGGCAGGATGAGGGACTTGTCTCTAGTCGTCGTCGTTCGTGAAGCGGGTTGGCGATGCGATTGGCGGCCACCTCCGGATCGAAGCGAGGACCGGGGCCAACGCGCGCGATGCAGAGGCCGGGCATGGGGTCGACGCAGAGGACGCAGCAGTGTGCGGGTGGAAGTAGAGCTCCGACGTGAGGCATGGCCGCTGCATGGACTTGGCGCGGCGGTGGGGTCCGGGAATGGGCGCGGGGATGCGCTTGGGTCCAGACCGGCGCGGAGGACTCCAATAGCGGCTTGGTTCACTGGATTCGAGAGAAGAACACGGCGGCTCAGCCTTGGCGTCCGTGGCGCGGCGGGATAGCTCCTGGGTACCTGGAAGAGAGAGATGTGTGTGAGTGAGAGAGAAAAGAGAATGGAGAAAAGGAGGAAGAATGGGAGGACAAGGGGAAAGAAAAAGGATGAGGCGCAGGGCCTGCTGGTTCGGTGGTGATTGTCGCCGTTGGCGTCTGGTACTCGGGTGAGGCGGCTCTGGTGGATTGAGGTGCTCGGGGACGAGCGAGCAGAGGAGGGGATCGATGGATTTGGAAGGAGTGCACTGGTTGGGTGCCGACGGAAATCAAGGGAGAGGGTCGGAGAGAATTTGGAGTGGGAGGAGATCCCGAGGTGGGATGGTGAGTGGTGGCGGCGGCAGGGAATAGGAGGATGGGACAGGCTAGGACTGAAGGAAATATGCCCTAGAGGCAATAATAAAGTTATTATTTATTTCCTTATATCATGATAAATGTTTATTATTCATGCTAGAATTGTATTAACCGGAAACATAATACATGTGTGAATACATAGACAAACAGAGTGTCACTAGTATGCCTCTACTTGACTAGCTCGTTAATCAAAGATGGTTATGTTTGCTAACCATGAACAAGGAGTTGTTATTTGATTAACGGGATCATATGATTAGGTGAATGATCTGATTGACATGGCCCATTCCATTAGCTTAGCACCCGACCGTTTGCCGGAGGAACACTTTGTGTGCTACCAAGCGTCACAACATAAATGGGTGATTATAAAGGTGCTCTACAGGTGTCTCCAAAGGTACATGTTGGGTTGGCGTATTTCGAGATTAGGATTTGTCACTCTGATTGTCGGAGAGGTATCTCTGGGCCCTCTTAGTAATGCACATCACATAAGCCTTGCAAGCATTGCAACTAATGAGTTAGTTGCGAGATGATGTATTACGGAACGAGTAAAGAGACTTGCCGGTAATGAGATTGAACTAGGTATTGAGATACCGACGATCGAATCTCGGCCATGTAACATACCGATGACAAAGGGAACAACGTATGTTGTTATGCGGTCTGACCGATAAAGATCTTCGTAGAATATGTAGGAGCCAATATGAGCATCTAGGTTCCGCTATTGGTTATTGACCGAAGACGTGTCTCGGTCATGTCTACATTGTTCTCGAACCCGTAGGGTCCGCACGCTTAAGGTTTCGATGACAGTTATATTATGAGTTTATGAGTTTTGATGTACCGAAGTTAGTTCGGAGTCCCGGATGTGATCACGGACATGACGAGGAGTCTCGAAATGGTCGAGACATAAATATTGATATATTGGACGGCTATATTCGGACACCGGAAGTGTTCCGGGTGATTTCGGAGAAAACCGGAGAGCCGGAGGGTTACCGGAACCCCCCGAGAGAAGTAATGGGCCATATGGGCCTTAGTGGAGAGAGAGAGGGGCAGCCAAAGGTGGGCCGCGCGCCTCC
>NC_057797.1:321378709-321418806 GCF_018294505.1 Triticum aestivum
CTCTCCCTCCCCACTTGTTTCACCCTCCTAGTAGGAGTCCTACTCCTACTAGGAGGAGGACTCCTCCTTGGCGCGCCACAGAGGGCCGGCCGGCCTCCTCCCCTTGATCCTTTATATACGGGGGCAGGGGGCACCCCTTGACACACAAGTTGATCCACGTGATCATGTTCTTAGCCGTGTGCGGTGGCCCCTTCCACCATAGTCCTCGATAATATTGTAGCGGTGCTTAGGCGAAGCCCTACGACGGTAGTACATCAAGATCGTCACCACGCCATCATGCTGACGGAACTCTTCCCCGACACTTTGCTGGATCGGAGTCCGGGGATCGTCATCGAGCTGAACGTGTGCTAGAACTCGGAGGTTCCGTAGTTTCGGTGCTTGATCGGTCGGGCCGTGGAGACGTACGACTACATCAACCAAGTTAACGCTTCCGTCGTCGATCTACAAGGGTACGTAGATCACACTCTCCCCCTCTTGTTGCTATGCATCACCATGATCTTGCATGTGCATAGGAAAATTTTGAAATTACTACGTTCCCCAATAGTGGCATCCGAGCCTAGGTTTTATATGTTGATGCTATTTGCACGAGTAGAACACAAGTGAGTTGTGGGCGATATAAGTCATACTGCTTACCAGCATGTCATACTTTGGTTCGGCAGTATTGTTGGACGAAGCGGCCCAGACCGACATTACGCGTTCGCTTACGCGAGACCGGTTCTCCCAACGTGCTTTGCACATAGGTGGCTTGCGGGTGACAGTTTCTCCAACTTTAGTTGAACCGAGTGTGGCTACGCCCGGTCCTTGCGAAGGTTAAAACAGCACCAACTTGACAAACTATCGTTGTGGTTTTGATGCGTAGGTAAGATTAGTTCTTGCTTAATCCCGTAGCAGCCACGTAAAATTTGCAACAACAAAGTAGAGGACGTCTAACTTGTTTTTGCAGGGCATGTTGTGATGTGATATGGTCAAGACATGATGCTAAATTTTATTGTATGAGATGATCATGTTTTGTAACCGAGTTATCGGCAACTGGCAGGAGCCATATGGTTGTCACTTTATTGTATGCAATGCAATCGCGCTGTAATGCTTTACTTTATCACTAAGCGGTAGCGATAGTCGTGGAAGCATAAGATTGGCGAGACGACAACGATGCTAAGATGGAGATCAAGGTGTCACGCCGGTGACGATGGTGATCACAACGGTGCTTCAAAGATGGAGATCACAAGCACAAGATGATGATGGCCATATCATATCACTTATATTGTTTGCATGTGATGTTTATATTTTATGCATCTTATCTTGCTTTGATTGACGGTAGCATTATAAGATGATCTCTCACTAATTATCAAGAAGTGTTCTCCCTGAGTATGCACCATTGCGAAAGTTCTTCGTGCTGAGACACCACGTGATGATCGGGTGTGATAGGCTCAACGTTCAAATACAACGGGTGCAAAACAGTTGCACACGCGGAATACTCAGGTTATACTTGACGAGCCAAGCATATACAGATATGGCCTCAGAACACGGAGACCGAAAGGTCGAGCGTGAATCATATGGTAGATATGATCAACATAGTGATGTTCACCAATGAAACTACTCCATCTCACGTGATGATCGGACATGGTTTAGTTGATTTGGATCACGTAATCACTTAGAGGATTAGAGGGATGTCTATCTAAGTGGGAGTTCTTTAAGTAAATTAATTAAACCTAAATTTATCATGAAACTTAGTACCTGATAGTATCTTGCTTGTTTATGCTTGATTGTAGATAGATGGCTCGTGCTGTTGTTCCATTGAATTTTAATGCGTTCCTTGAGAAAGCAAAGTTGAAAGATGATGGTAGCAATTACACGGACTGGGTCCGTAACTTGAGGATTATCCTCATTGCTGCATAGAAGAATTACGTCCTGGAAGCACCGCTGGGTGCCAGGCCTGCTGCTGGAGCAACACCAGATGTTATGAACGTCTGGCAGAGCAAAGCTGATGACTACTTGATAGTTCAGTGTGCCATGCTTTACGGCTTAGAATCGGGACTTCAACGATGTTTTGAACGTCATGGAGCATATGAGATGTTCCAGGAGTTGAAGTTAATATTTCAAGCAAATGCCCGGATTGAGAGATATGAAGTCTCCAATAAGTTCTATAGCTGCAAGATGGAAGAGAACAGTTCTGTCAGTGAGCATATACTCAAAATGTCTGGGTATAATAATCACTTGATTCAATTGGGAGTTAATCTTCCAGATGATTGCGTCATTGACAGAATTCTCCAATCACTGCCACCAAGCTACAAGAGCTTTGTGATGAACTATAATATGCAAGGGATGAATAAGACTATTCCCGAGCTCTTCGCAATGCTGAAAGCTGCGGAGGTAGAAATCAAGAAGGAGCATCAAGTGTTGATGGTCAACAAGACCACTAGTTTCAAGAAAAAGGGCAAATTGAAGAAGAAGGGGAACTTCAAAAAGAACGGCAAGCAAGTTGCTACTCAAGAGAAGAAACCCAAACCTGGACCTAAGCCTGCAACTGAGTGCTTCTACTGCAAGCAGACTGGTCACTGGAAGTGGAACTACCCCAAGGTGAACAAAGGTATATGTGATATACATGTTATTGATGTGTACCTTACTAATGCTCGCAGTAGCACCTGGGTATTTGATACTGGTTCTGTTGCTAATATTTGCAACTCGAAACAGGGACTACGGATTAAGCGAAGATTGGCTAAGGACGAGGTGTCGATGCGCGTGGGAAACGGTTCCAAAGTCGATGTGATCGCAGTCAGCACGCTACCTCTACATCTACCTTCGGGATTAATATTAGACCTAAATAATTGTTATTTGGTGCCAGCATTAAGCATGAACATTATATCTGGATCTTGTTTGATGCGAGACGGTTATTCATTTAAATCTAAGAATAATGGTTGTTCTATTTATATGAGTAATATCTTTTATGGTCATGCACCCTTAAAGAGTGGTCTATTTTTGTTGAATCTCGATAGTAGTGACACACATATTCATAGTGTTGAAGCCAAAAGATGAAGAGTTGATAATGATAGTGCAACTTATTTGTGGCACTGCCGTTTAGGTCATATCAGTGTAAAACGCATGAAGAAACTCCATACTGATGGACTTTTGGAACCACTTGATTATGAATCACTTGGTACTTGCGAACCGTGCCTCATGGGCAAGATGACTAAAACACCGTTCTCCGGTACTATGGAGAGAGCAACAGATTTGTTGGAAATCATACATACAGATGTATGTGGTCCGATGAATATTGAGGCTCATGGCGGATATAGTTATTTTCTCACCTTCACAGATGACTTAAGAAGATATGGGTATATCTACTTAATGAAACACAAGTCTAAAACATTTGAAAAGTTAAAAGAATTTTAGAGTGAAGTAGAAAATCATCGTAAGAAGAAAATAAAATTCCTACGATCTGATCGTGGAGGAGAATATTTGAGTTACGAGTTTGGTGTACATTTGAAAAATTGTGGAATAGTTTCGCAACTCACGCCACCCGGAACACCACAGCGTAATGGTGTGTCCGAACGTCGTAATCGTACTTTACTAGATATGGTGCGATCTATGATGTCTCTTACTGATTTACCGCTATCGTTTTGGGGATACGCTCTAGAGACGGCCGCATTCACGTTAAATAGGGCACCATCAAAATCCGTTGAGACGACGCCTTATGAACTGTGGTTTGGCAAGAAACCAAAGTTGTCGTTTCTGAAAGTTTGGGGCTGCGATGCTTATGTGAAAAAGCTTCAACCTGATAAGCTCGAACCCAAATCGGAGAAATGTGTCTTCATAGGATATCCAAAGGAAACTATTGGATACACCTTCTATCACAGATCCGAAGGCAAGACTTTTGTTGCTAAATTCGGAAACTTTCTGGAGAAGGAGTTTCTCTCGAAAGAAGTGAGTGGGAGGAAAGTAGAACTTGACGAGGTAACTATACCTTCTCCCTTATTGGAAAGTAGTGCATCACAGAAAACTGTTTCAGTGACACCTACACCAGTTAGTGAGGAAGCTAATGATAATGATCATGAAACTTCAAAACAAGATACTACTGAACCTCGTAGATCAACCAGAGTGAGATCCGCGCCAGAGTGGTACGGTAATCCTGTTCTGGAAGTCATGCTACTAGATCATGATGAGCCTACGAACTATGAAGAAGCGATGGTGAGCCCAGATTCCGCAAAATGGCTTGAAGCCATGAAATCTGAGATGGGATCCATGTATGAGAACAAAGTATGGACTTTGGTTGACTTGCCCGATGATCGGCAAGCAATTGAGAAAAAATGGATCTTCAAGAAGAAGACTGACGCTGACGGTAATATTACTGTCTACAAAGCTCGACTTGTCGCAAAAGGTTTTCGGCAAGTTCAAGGGATTGACTATGATGAGACCTTCTCACCCGTAGCGATGCTTAAGTCTGTCCGAATCATGTTAGCAATTGCTGCATTTTATGATTATGAAATTTGGCAGATGGATGTCAAAACTGCATTCCTGAATGGATTTCTGGAAGAAGAGTTGTATATGATGCAACCAGAAGGTTTTGCCGATCCAAAGGGAGCTAACAAAGTGTGCAAGCTCCAGCGATCCATTTATGGACTGGTGCAAGCCTCTCGGAGTTGGAATAAACATTTTGATAGTGTGATCAAAGCATTTGGTTTTATACAGACTTTTGGAGAAGCCTATATTTACAAGAAAGTGAGTGGGAGCTCTGTAGCATTTCTGATATTATATGTGGATGACATATTACTAATTGGAAATGATATAGAATTTCTGGATAGCATAAAGGGATACTTGAATAAGGGTTTTTCAATGAAAGACCTCGGTGAAGCTGCTTACATATTAGGCATTAAGATCTATAGAGATAGATCAAGACGCTTAATTGGACTTTCACAGAGCACACACCTTGACAAAGTTTTGAAGAAATTCAAAATGGATCAAGCAAAGAAAGGGTTCTTGCCTGTGTTACAAGGTGTGAAGTTGAGTAAGACTCAATGCCCGACCACTTCAGAAGATAGAGAGAAAATGAAAGATGTTCCCTATGCTTCAGCCATAGGCTCTATCATGTATGCAATGCTGTGCTATAAGTCTAGCAGGGAGGTACCAAAGTGATCCAGGAGTGGATCACTGGACAGCGGTCAAGAACATCCTGAAATACCTGAAAAGGACTAAGGATATGTTTCTCATATATGGAGGTGACAAAGAGCTCATCATAAAAGGTTACGTTGATGCAAGCTTTGACACTGATCCGGATGATTATAAATCGCAAACCGGATACGTGTTTACATTAAACGGTGGAGCTGTCAGTTGGTGCAGTTCTAAACAAAGCGTTGTAGCGGGATCTACATGTGAAGCGGAGTACATAGCTGCTTCGGAAGCAGCAAATTAAGGAGTCTGGATGAAGGAGTTCATATCCGATCTAGGTGTCATACCTAGTGCATCGGGTCCAATGAAAATCTTTTGTGACAATACTGGTGCAATTGCCTTGGCAAAGGAATCCAGATTTCACAAGAGAACCAAGCACATCAAGAGACGCTTCAATTCCATCCGGGATCTAGTCCAGGTGGGAGACATAGAGATTTGCAAGATACATACAGATCTGAATGTTGCAGACCCGTTGACTAAGCCTCTTCCACGAGCAAAACATGATCAGCACCAAGGCTCCATGGGTGTTAGAATCATTACTATGTAATCTAGATTGTTGACTCTAGTGCAAGTGGGAGACTGAAGGAAATATGCCCTAGAGGCAATAATAAAGTTATTATTTATTTCCTTATATCATGATAAATGTTTATTATTCATTCTAGAATTGTATTAACCGGAAACATAATAATGTGTGAATACATAGACAAACAGAGTGTCACTAGTATGCCTCTACTTGACTAGCTCGTTAATCAAAGATGGTTATGTTTCCTAACCATGAACAAGGAGTTGTTATTTGATTAACGGGATCACATCATTAGGCGAATGATCTGATTGACATGACCCATTCCATTAGCTTAGCACCCGATCGTTTAGTATGTTGCTATTGCTTTCTTCATGACTTATACATGTTCCTATGACTATGAGATTATGCAACTCCCGTTTGCCGGAGGAACACTTTGTGTGCTACCAAACGTCACAACGTAAATTGGTGATTATAAAGGTGCTCTACAGGTGTCTCCAAAGGTACATGTTGGGTTGGCGTATTTCAAGATTAGGATTTGTCACTCCGATTGTCGGAGAGGTATCTCTGGGCCCTCTCGGTAATGCACACCACATAAGCCTTGCAAGCATTGCAACTAATGAGTTAGTTGCGAGATGATGTATTATGGAACGAGTAAAGAGACTTGTCGGTAACGAGATTGAACTAGGTATTGAGATACCGACGATCGAATCTCGGGCAAGTAACATACCGATGACAAAGGGAACAACGTATGTTGTTATGCGGTCTGACCGATAAAGATCTTCGTAGAATATGTAGGAGCCAATATGAGCATCCAGGTTCCTCTATTGGTTATTGACCGGAGACGTGTCTCGATCATGTCTACATTGTTCTCGAACCCGTAGGGTCCGCACACTTAAGGTTTCGATGACAGTTATATTATGAGTTTATGAGTTTTGATGTACCGAAGTTAGTTCGGAGTCCCGGATGTGATCACGGACATGACGAGGAGTCTCGAAATGGTCGAGACATAAAGATTGATATATTGGACGGCTATATTCGGACACCGGAAGTGTTCCGGGTGATTTCGGAGAAAACCGGAGAGCCGGAGGGTTACCGGAACCCCCCAGGAGAAGTAATGGGCCATATGGGCCTTAGTGGAGAGAGAGAGAGGTGCAGCCAAAGGTGGGCCGCGCGCCTCCTCCCCCCTGGTCCGAATTGGACTAGGAGAGGGGGGGGGGCGCCCCCCTTTCCCTCTCCCTCCCCACTTCTTTCCTACTCCTACTAGGAGGAGGACTCCTCCTTGGCGCGCCATAGAGGGCCGGCCGGCATCCTCCCCTTGATCCTTTATATACGGGGACAGGGGGCACCCCTTGACACACAAGTTGATCCACGTGATCATATTCTTAGCCGTGTGCGGTGCCCCCTTCCACCATAGTCCTCGATAATATTGTAGCGGTGCTTAGGCGAAGCCCTGCGACGGTAGTACATCAAGATCGTCACCACGCCGTCATGCTGACAGAACTCTTCCCCGACACTTTGCTGGATCGGAGTCCGGGGATCGTCATCGAGCTGAACGTGTGCTAGAACTCGGAGGTGCCGTAGTTTCGGTGCTTGATCGGTCGGGCCATGGAGACGTACGACTACATCAACCAAGTTAACGCTTCCATTGTCGATCTACAAGGGTACGTAGATCACACTCTCCCCTCTCGTTGCTATGCATCACCATGATCTTGCGTGTGCGTAGGAAAATTTTGAAATTACTATGTTCCCCAACAAGGACTAGGGTTTAGGATAATATATATAGTGAGGGGATTAGGGTAGGGTTATCTGGACCATCTGATTTAGATCGGGCGGTCGAGAAAAATAGGTTAGGTAGTCTAATAAACAAAACAGAGATGTTTTGTAGACGTTTGGGGATGAACCGGATCCAACGGTGCCAACTGCCCGGGTCGGTGTAGGATAGCTTTCGGACGCGCGCGAGGAGGGCTGCGGGCTGACAAGAGAGTTTAGGTAGGGCCTGACGGTGAGTGGTAGTGGGCTGTGCAGAAGGGCTCGAGCTGAGAGAAAAGAAGAGAGAGAGAGGCCCGGCAACTGTTTCCGGAGACGAAAACGTCCGACGATAGACCGGCTACTATTGCCGCTATATTTAACCGTTGGGGCGTCAAACGGACTCCGGATGTGATGAAACATGGCAGGCGACCTACTAACAACATAACAACACTGCATGCCAACTTTCAACCCATTCCGAGAACATTTTCTGGCCACTTATAAAAATAATATTTCAGGCGTGCTGCGGGCGCGTGCAAGTGTGTCTGGGCTCAGAACGGACAACAGAAAGAACAGGGAGACCCGGACGAATGCAAGTTTCTAAAACATGATGATGCAATGCACATGATGACATGGCAAGATGCAACACACAAGCGAATGACGTGGCAACAACAACGAATAACTGGGAGACACCTGGCGCAAGGGTCTTAGGGCGTTACAGGTAGAGTGGATGAGCATCACAAAGTGCAGAGGTTTTTGCAAAAGAATGAATCAAAACCTTAGTTTTAGTTTTCCACAGAAAGCATTTCGGATCTACCGATTTGAAATCTCGGTGATACCGAAGCAGCCGTTGGAACCTAAACTAGTGAACTCGGTCAGACCGAGTCACAGTTCGGTGGCACCGAGACTGATAGAGTTTCACAAAGACTCAAACTCGGTCACACCGATTTGCAATTCTCGGTCAGACCGAGAATCACATGTGCAATGGCCTGAGCCAAATCGGTGGAACCGATTTCAACAACTCAGTCAGTCCGAGATGGTTTTGGCGGAAACCTAACCCTAAATTTTCAAACCTAATCTAAACTACGGAGTGTTTTCATTGGATAAAGTGATCTCAATCGTGGCAAGATACATGGAAAAACAATGTGCTGGATAATCGGAGTGAGAATCAGCACAAAGATCAAGTCCATACCCTAGTTCGGCGATGGACTTGCTACGGCGGCAATGGTGGAGACGATCCCGTTGACGGTGGTGGAGACCAGCGACTGGAGGCGGCTGGCGACGAGGAGGACGATCCGGAGACCCAGGGAGGCAGAGCAGGCTGAGCGCGGGCGAAGAGGTTCGGAAAGTTTTCCAAATTTTGGCCCGTGGGTATATATAGCCTGACCCTATTGGTGTGACCGAGTGGAACAACTCGGTGGCACCGAGATGCATAACTGCAAGCAGTTACTGCAACTCGCTGTGACTGAAAAGTTCAAATCGGTTGCACCGAGATTAAAAACCTAGATCGACTTAGTGATCTCGGTATGACCGAAATGGATGAATCGGTCAGACCGAAACGCACAAAGAAGTTTTGGAAGTTTAAGTCTATGACAAATCGGGGAATCCCAGTGCTCCTCACACAGATTGGTTTGAATCTGACTTGATCAAACTTTGTGATGCAGCATGAATAGAGTTTTAGACGAGAATAGCATAGATAGCTAGAGAAGGTTCTTAGGCATTCTTGTCCATCCACTTGGCAAGAGAAAAAGAAACCAACCAATCAAAACAACAATTGGATGTCCTCGAATGAGTAAATTATGCAACCAACATGCTCACACAATAAAATGACAAATGAAATATGTGGCAAAGCATGCACAAACAATTCTAGCATCTACCAAGCAATTAGCGATGACTAGGTCATCTATATATGAGTATATTGACTTAGGAGTCAAATGAGAACATTTGATTATAGGTCATACTCATCGTTTATGCACAAGTGGGGTTACCACTTTTACATAAAGCGTTGTTGTGTTCACACCATTAGAGTTGCTTTAGCTTAATTATTAGAGTAAAGCCCCCCTAGATGTGAGATCCCCCCTAAGAGGGATGAACTAACCTTGGGTTTTATCAATGATGACTTCATGTAGGTGTTGAAGATGTGGATGCTCAAAGTTGATGTAGATCATTTGGAGCAATCCTTTGGAGTGAGTTGCATTTTCAATACCTACACGGGTTAGTCCCACAAGGAACAAACAAGGATATCCATAGACATAGAGTGATGCACACACAAGATGATGTCTATGAGAGAATTAGGTTACTTTGTCCCTTGTCTTACCAACAAGAGGGTTTGTGACTCCTTGAACTAGTGCAAGATGTGGAAGTTGATTGCACTTGTTCTTGCCAAAATGATAAGAGTGAAGTATGTTGCCGGAGTCACCCTCAAGAACTCTCTAGTTCTTCTTCTTCTTCGGGATCCACATCATCTTGATGGGAATCCTTAGAGTTGTAGTCATACTTGATGAAGTAGAACTTGATGTAGTCTTGGGAACCCACTTGACCAAGGCCTTAGGAGCTTCTTCAAATGCATCAATTTCCTCTTGAATTTTTTCCTTGCCTTTTTTCCTTGTGGTCTTGTGGTGGAAGATCATCTTGAGCTTGTGTCCCTTGGAAAGAAGTAGGATCATACTTCTCTTGTTGAGGAACAAACTTCGTCTTGGGGTATTGATCTTCTTCCCACTCAACTCCATTGGCATTGAACTTTCGTTCAAAACCAATACCTTGGTTCTTCTGGTGCCTTCCTTGCTTGCGTACAATTTCCTCGAATAGCTTACTCCCGGCAAGACTCTTGTAAACACCTTTCTCTATGATTCCCTTCAATAAGCTATTTCCTTGCTCAAGTTTAACTTGGCTAAGAGAATCATTAGTGGAACAAAGAGACCTACTAGAAGCAACAATATTGGATTTAGCATGATTATTGTTACTACTAGAGGAAGAATCCTTCTTGTTCTTGTTACTAGACTTGAATTGAGGCAAGTAAGTGGATAAGATTAAACGCTTGGCAATGCAAGAAGAACTTTTCTTGCGAAGATCATCATTGATTGCCTTTAAGAACTCATGCTCTTGCTCAAGATTGAGCTTCACAAAACGTAATTTCTCATGAGTCCTTAAAAGATCTCAATGATCTCCTAAGATAGTTTCATGAGCTAACTTAAGAGTGTTTAGTTCTTTAGTTAGAAACTCAATCTTCTCCTTATCATTGTTATTCGTTTTTTCTTGATTAGCATGATTAATTGATGTTTCATCATAGTATTCATCACTAGAGTTGTCAACAAGTAAATCATCATCACCTAACAAGTCATCTTCATCACTATTGAAATCAACATACTCGGGGTGTAATACCTTTGGACCTTTTGTCATGAAGCATCTTCCAATTCCTTCATTTGGTGAATCAAATATGTTGTAGGAGTTGGTTGACACAAGTCCTAGACCGGCAACACCTTCATCTTGAGTATATTCGGAGTCGGAGTGATAGCTTCTCTCGGAGTGATTGTCGGAGTCGGAGCCGGATACCCATTCACCAACATGAGCTTGATGTCTTTGTTTTGTGTAGCTCCTTGATGATTTGTGCTTCCTTTCTGAATCCTTGCTTCTCCAGGATGTTCTTCATTCATAACGATCATCTTTACTCCCTCTCTCTCTTGATGGTGATTCTTCTCTTCTACTTCTTCTTTTTGGAGAATCTTCTCTTCTCTTGTAGGATGTCGTACACTCATTGGAATAGTGTCCATGTCTTCCACAATTGTAGCAGTTTTGCTCTCGACTAGAAGATCTTTTCTCATTGTAGGACCTTGACTTGGAACTTCTCTCTTTGCTTCTACTCCTGTAGAACTTGTTGAAGTTCTTCACCATTAGACTCAATTCTTCATTGAAGGTTTGTTTCTCACTTTATGATGTGGGAGCTTCACATGAGGCTCTGTAAGCACCACTTGACTTGTTATGGAGCTCCTCCATATCTTTGAGTGACATCTCATGAGCAACAATTCTTCCAATGACTTCCGTTGGCTTGAGATCTTTGTAATTTGGCATCATTTGGATCAATGTGCATAGGGATCATATTTTCCATCCAAGGCTCTTAGGATTCTCTTGATGATGAATTTGTCGGTCATCTCTTCACTTCCTAAGCCGGCAATCTCATTTGTGATAAGAGCAAGCCTAGAGTACATTTCAACGACACCTTCACCATCCTTCATTTTGAACTTGTCAAGTTGACTTTGAAGCACATCCAACTTGGATTCCTTGACGGAGTCGATACCTTCGTGCATATCAATCAAAGTATCCCAAATTTCCTTTGCATTCTCAAGACGGCTGATTTTGTTGAATTCTTCGGGGCACAATCCGTTGAAGATGATATCACAAGCTTGAGCATTGTATTGTAGCATCTTCAACTCTTCTACGGTAGCTTCACGGTTCGGTTCTCTCCCATCAAAGAATTCACCTTGCAAGCCAATACAGACAATAGCCCAAACGGCGGGGTTATGTCCAAGAATATGCATTTTCATCTTATGCTTCCAACTAGCAAAATTAGTACCATCAAAGTAAGGACCTCTACGGTGGTAATTTCCCTCGCTAGACGCCATACTCTCCTAGGTTGTGAAACCAAGGCTATGACCACCAAAAGCAATGGAAATCAAAGCAAATGGAGACCAAAGCTCTGATACCACTTGTAGGATCGAAAGTATGTCTAGAGGGGGTGATTAGGCTACTTGACAAAATAAAAATCTAGCCTTTTCCCAATTTTAGTTCTTGACAAATTTTGGCAACTTAGAACAAGTCAAGCAATCTTAATACAATTGAAGCAAGCATGCAAAGAGTATATGAGCAACGGAAAGTAAAGCATGCAGCATGCAAGAATGTAAAGGGATGGGTTTGGAGGATTCAAACGCAATTGGAGAAACGGATGTTTTTTTCGTGGTTCCGATACATGGTGCTATTGTACATCCATGTTGATGGAGACTTCAACCCATGAAGGGTAAAGGTTGCGCGAGTCCATGGAGGGCTCCACCCATGAAGGGTCCACAAAGAAGCAACCTTGTCTATCCCACCATGGCCATCACCCACGAAGGACTTGCCTCACTAGCGGTAGATCTTCACGAAGTAGGTGATCTCCTCGCCCTTACAAACTCCTTGGTTCAACTCCACAATCTTGTAGGAGGCTCCCAAGTGATACCTAGCCAACCTAGAGGACACCACTCTCCAAGAAGTAACAAATGGTGTGTTGATGATGAACTCCTTACTCTTGTGCTTCAAATGATAGTCTCCCCAACACTCAACTCTCTCTCACAGGATTTGGATTTGGTGGAAAGAAGATTTGAGTGGAAAGCAACTTGGGGAAGGCTAGAGATCAAGATTCATATGGTAGGAATGGAATATCTTGGTATCAACACAAGTGTAGGTGGTTCTCTCTCAGAAAAAGTAAGTTGGAAGTGTAGGTTCGGTCTGATGGATCTCTCCACGAATGAAGAGGTGGTGGAGGGGTATATATTGCCTCCCCACAAAATCTAACCATTACACATAACTTTCCAAACTCGGTGAGACTGAAAGGTTAAACTCGGTCGGACCGATTCAACAAAGTTAGTGACCGTTAGGGTTTTCGGTGGGACCAACATGCAACTCGGTAGGACCGATACAATTAGGGTTAGGGCATAACGTAATCTCGGTGAGACCGATTACACAAACTCGGTGGGACTGATTTTGGTAATAAGCTAACCAGAGAGTTGGTCAGGTAAACTCGGTTGGACCGATCGCTCATTCCGAAATGTTACGAAGGGAAAACAGAGAGTCTACATTGCAATCTCAGTGGGACCGATCGCTCATCTCGGTGAGACCAAAATGTTACAAAGGGAAACAGATAGATTAAAACCCCATCTCGGTGAGACCGAGATCCCTATCGGTGAGACCGATTTTCATAGGGTTTGTGGCGGTGGCTATGACATTTGAAACTCGGTGGCGCCGGATAGGAAGAATCGGTGGGGCCGAGTTTGACTTTTGGTTTAGGTCATATGTGGATGGGAGAAAGTAGTTGAGGGTTTTGGAGCATATCACTAAGCATTTGAGCAAGAGCCTCATTAAGCAACACCTCATACCTCCTTGATAGTATTGGATTTTTCTATAGACTCAATGTGATCTTGGATCACTAAAATGGAAAATGTAGAGTCTTGAGCTTTGAGCTTGAGCCAATCCTTTGTCCTTAGCATTTTGAGGGGTCCACTTTTCTCATCCATGCCATGCCAATCATTGAGCTTTCCTGAGATATTAATCTTGAAATAGCATTAGCTCAATGAGCTATATGTTGTTAGGAATTACAAAAACCACCTAGGGATAGTTGCACTTTCACACTTCGTGAGCTCAACGAAGTCTGCAAAATTGCTGTAATAAACCCATGGAACGACACGGCTATAACATTCAACGCCGGTGACGAACCAAAGTACAGAACAGTACGAGCACCAGCCGCGTTAGTCCTCAGCCGCATCGTGGATGGGTTTTGACTCACCAAGGTCCTCATGGAAGGCGACAGTGGACTATATCTCATTTATGAGGACACACTCCATAAAATGGAAATAGACAGGAGCCGCATCAAAGAAAGTAACACAAACTTCCGGGGAATTATTCCTAGTCGGGAGGCGCGGTGCGCGGGCAAAATCACACTTGACGTGGTATTTGGATCGCCGGAGAACTATCGGTCTGAAGAAATAACCTTCCAAGTGGCCCCTTTCAGCAGCGGATATCACGCCCTGTTGGGGCGGGATGCTTTTACACGCTTCCAAGCTATACCTCACTACGGATATATAAAGCTCAAAATGCCCGGACCAAACGGTATAATCACCCTCGTCAGTGATCTGGACATAGCACTCCGCGCTGAAAACAAAACCACATCCCTAGCCCTGGAGGCGCTATCCGAAGCCCTCGCGGCCGAAGAATTAACCGCACTACGCTCCAAAGTGGACTGGGACGATGTGATCCTCGACAAACGCCCCAAATCCACATCGTTCAAACCGATAGAAGAAATAATCAAATTCCAGGTCCACCCAACGGACCCCAAGAAGACAGCATCCATCTGATCTCAACTGAACCCAACAGTCGACGCTGCACTACGAGAATTCTTGTGCAAAAACTGGGACATATTTGCCTGGCACCCTTCGGATATGCCAGGGAACCCACACAAGTTGGTCGAACATAGCCTCAACATATTAAAGGGATTTAAACCAATCAAGCAAACGCTTCGGCGCTTTTCCGAACCTAAGCGACAAGCCACGGGGGAGGAGCTGGCCAAGCTCATCGAGGCCGGATTCATCAGAGAAATCAAGCATCCAGACTGGCTGGCAAACCTGGTAATGGTACCAAAGAAAGATAAATCCTGGCGCCTATGCGTCGATTTCAAGGATCTCAACAAGGCTTGCCCTAAGGACCCATTTCCCCTTCACTGCATTGATCAAATCATTGACACCACCGCAAGACACAACTCACTATGTTTCCTCGATGCATACTCCGGATACCATCAAATCAAAATGAAGGAATCCGATCAAGCTGAACATCATTTATTACCCCATACGGGCCATTCTGCTTCAATACCATGCCCTTTGGGCTCAAGAACGCCGACGCCACATATCAATGCATGATTCAAACATGCCTGGAGAAATAGATTGACAAAACAGTAGAAGCTTACATCAATGACGTCGTCATCAAAACCAGGCACATGGAAACACTAATAGACGACTTATGTCTTACATTCGACAACCTGAGGGCGTATGACATCAAGCTCAACCCGGAAAAGTGTGTTTTCGGCGTCTCCGCTAGAAAACTGCTGGGCTTCATCGTCTCCAATAGGGGACTCGAAGCAAACCCAGCCAAAATCCGATCTTTGTCACAATTGGCTAAGCCAACAAACCTTAAACAAGTTCAAAAACTTTCAGGTTGCGTGGCAGCTCTAAGCCACTTTATCTCCAGATTAGGAGAAAAGGCACTGCCACTCTATCGCCTTCTATAGTGAATCGACTACTTCGAGTGGACGGACGTGGCAATAGTCGGACTGGAAGAAATAAAAACCCTTCTTGCGAGCAATCCAATCTTGGCCGCACCAAACGCCGGCGAACCAATGTTATTATACATATCATCAACACATCAGGTGGTGAGCGCCGTACTCGTCGTTGAACGAGAACAGGACGGACATAAATTCCCGCTTCAGAAGCCAGTATACTACGTATCTACTGTCCTTACACCATGCAAATCCCGGTACCCTCATTATCAAAAAATAGCATACGCGGTCTTCATGGCATCCTGAAAGCTCCATCACTACTTCGAGGAGTGTTCGATCAGGGTGGCCTCCGAAGTACCACTCAACGACATTATAAACAACCCCGATGCTACGGGCCAGATTGCCAAATGGGCCATTGAGCTCCTCCCATTTGACATTACATATAAACCACGTCGAGCTATCAAATCCCAAGTACTGGCCGACTTCGTCGCTGAATGGACAGAGGCTGAACTCCCTAAAGAGTACGACACATACTCCAATTGGGTCATGCACTTCAACGGCTCCAAAATGCTGGCAGGGTTAGGAGCGGGTGTCGTTTTAACGTCCCCTACCAGGGACATCGTCCAGTACGTTCTCCAAATACTATACACAGACTCCAATAATGCAGCCAAATACGAGGCCTTATTGCATGGTCTCCGGATGGCTGTCTCCATGGGCATACAATGCCTAGAAGTGCGCGGGGACTCAAACCTTGCAATATCTCAAATAAATGGAGATTTCAACGCTAAAGATCCAAAGATGGCAGAGTATCGTAACACAGTCATAAAAATGTCGGCCCGGTTCAAGGGGCTCGAGTTCCATCATATGGCTCGAGAAAGTAATCAAGCGGCGGATGTTCTTTCTCGTATTAGTGCTAAGCGCGACCCTGTCCCACCCAATATCTTCCTGGAAAGGCTCTTTAAGCAATCCGTGGTGTGGCAGGGGGGAAACGACAATACTAGTTCGGACCGAAACATAACCCCAAATCCCAGAAACACTGACATAACACCGTCGGCGCATCTCATCATGGCAGTCATAGCCCCATGGACCAAACCCTTCCTGGCCTACCTTAATAAGAAGGAGCTTCCTGAGGACCATGTTGGATGTGGGGTTCCGGTTAACCCTTAAGGTTCGAACACTGGGGTGCGCGCGAAGTCTTTCCCTCCTACCGATCTACGCTCTAGCTCGCTAAGATCTTGCGAACGAACTCGACGAACTCGCAACATAGAAAGACACAGGGTTTATACTGGTTCGGGCCACCGTTGTGGTGTAATACCCTACTCCAGTGTGGTGGTGGTGGATTGCCTCTTGGGCTGATGATGAACAATACAAGGGGAAGAACAGCCTCCTGAGGTTGAGGTGTTCTTGTGCGTATGAACTTGTGGTGTGTAGATTCCCTCAAGCTCAGATCCGATGCCTCTACTATGCTAGCTAGTCCTATTTATAGAGGCCCTGGTCCTCTTCCC
Organism: Triticum aestivum; assembly: GCF_018294505.1. Lineage (NCBI taxonomy): Eukaryota > Viridiplantae > Streptophyta > Magnoliopsida > Poales > Poaceae > Triticum > Triticum aestivum. Next base: position 321,395,661 of record NC_057797.1, read on the forward strand.
AAATATTGGGCGGAAAGGGAGCCAACAATGGCGGGCTAATTCGAAGGGGGACAGCTAGTACAAGTTATCCTGACAAAAGTGGTCTTCGCCTATGAAAGGCTCTGGTGGTGACGCTGTCTTGGGCTCCACGATGACCTCCATCTTGTAGTCCATGGTCTTGGTCTTGTTGCACCGAAATGGCAACCTTTGCCTGATGGCTTGGTACTCCGTGGCTGCGCTTGCCCCCTTTGCACCAAAGAGGAAACAAGGGCGCTGCGTGCGCTGGCGCCCGCCTGGCGGCCACCGGGTGTCAATCGTCGTGGCTCACGTCACGAGAGCCTCGTGAGGTTTGCCTCGCCTTGATATCTCCGCCCCTGGTGAGCCTGCCTGACTAGGCCGCTCGGGAGGAGGTCTTGCGTCGTCCGCCTTGTGAGGCTTGGCCCCTCGTGAGGATCTTGGGTGCCTTGTTGGTGAAGATGGGACGTACGGCCTGCTGCTTGGCCACGCCGCGGGCCGCAGGAAGGCATGTCTGGGGACCCCCGTTCACAGAACACGGATAGTAGCCCCCGAGCCCAAGGTGCGCTCGGGCTTGGCTTCTCGGCAAGGCCAAGCGTCAAGTTCTATGCACCATGGGCCCCAAAAGCCCGCGGCCTCGGTTGACGTATGGCGGTCCATAGGTCGTGGGCGTCTCCACTTTCCCACGCTGCCTCGACGACTGCACGACTTGACAAGTCCCTGCGACATGCAAGGGAAACCATCATTACCTGCGATCGTGGGAGACGCTGGTTGGCCTTCTCTTGCTATAAATGGGGAGGGGGCGGAGCCCCCGTTGCCCATCTCCTCCTCGCTTGCTTGCTTCTTCTTTGCTTCATTGCTTACAGTGCCTCCGGTGGCGCCACGAAGGAAGTTCTCTACCTCCGAGAAGGGGAAGGCCCCTCGCGAGGGCCCCGGTTCCCTGGCGCCCTAGCGCGGTCGCGGCCGTCCGCGCAAGCACACTAGGACCCCCGCCGGAGCCCACCGTCGAGGCGGCGCCGCAGCACGCGGAGGGGACCGTCGCAACCATGGCGGTCCAGCTGATGAGGGGAGACGTGCGATGATGGCGCGACCTCCCCGCCCGTGCATCCATTCAGCAGAGAATCCGGCCGGCAACTGGCTCCAGCTTCCGTGCTTCCTTGTCAATGAACTGTTGGCCCCTGGTCCAGGCGGGCTCTGGTTGCAGGCGGATGGTTGCTGCAGCAAGGCCTCCTGGGTCGTGGTCGAGACTTCTGCCGCGAGAAACATAGCCTTGGCCCGCGGCTAGCAGACGTTCGCCCGCGCACGCGGCCTGGGCAGGCGGTGCACCCTCCACTTCAAGTATGAAGGTGGGTCGACCCTCTATGTGAGGGTGTTCGGGGAAGATGGTCGCCACGCCGGGTGCTGCCCCGAGACAAACGACGATGAGGAGGTGCTCAGCCTTGGTGATGGTCGCGACGAGCATGAGGGCGAGCCTGCCCTCGGCGGAGACCGCGTCTCTTCCAGCTACAGCGGCTCTTCCTCAAGTGACAGCTCTAGCAGCGGTGGCTACGACCAGCCGCCGCGCCCACTTCGAAGGAGGCAGCGGGTCATCTCGTCGTCGCGCCTCCGTGAGGCGCGAGGAGTGGTCTAGCTAGGCTTGGGGCGTCGCTAAGGGCTTGCCCCACGGATTGCGGAAACGTCGCTTTGTTTAGCTTTTCCCTTTTTTTTCCTGCATCAGAAAATGAAACCAGTATGGGCCCAAAGGGGCGTGCATCGAACTGTGGTTCTTGGTTAATGCAATGTGCGTGTTTATTCCCATGCTGTGTTGTTATTTTTGCAAAGATAACCTAACCTGGCGCGTTTGGGACGCCCTTTCCTTCACGAGATGTCTGCGTTTGCTCAGAAACTGCAAAAAAATTGTTAGGGGTGCGCTAGAGGATTTGCCGTTCACCCAAACCTTGACTTGGCGCTTTGTATCGCGGTACCCGAGGGCCACGGATTAGGAGAGATGTGCCAGCTTTTAGGCTTGAACGAGGGTGACTCGCGAGAAGGCAGAGAGAAGAAAAATGCTCGCGAGGGCACCTGCCTAGCCCCCTCGTGAGGTATGCGAGAGAGAGATCATGAGCAAACCAGAGCTGAAAACACGGTAAAATGCGAAGGAACCAAATCAACAAGGAACGCCAAAGGCAAACTTGATTAAGGAGAAGCGAGCCAACTATGGAAAGCAAATGAAAAGCCACGTCCGACACCTAATCTAGTCTTCAAGTCTTCTCACCAGCGCGGAGCTAAGTGCTGTCCAGTAGGCGTGGGAGGGAGCCCCAGGGCCTGAGGCCGGCGCTCCTGAGACTCTGGGGCGTGTACAACCCCAACTCATTATTATGTGAGAGTGTCACGGGCGGCAATTCTTCACAGGCACCGGGCCTTCTTCACAGGCTCTGGGCCTTTCTTCACAGGCTCTGGGCCTTACTTCACATGCTCTAGGCCTTTCTTCACAGGCTCTGGGCCTTGCTTCACAGGCTCTGGGCCTTGCTTCACAGGCTCTGGGCCTTGCTTCACAGGCTCTGGGCCTTGCTTCACAGGCTCTGGGCCTTGCTTCATGGGTAGAACATCCGGAGGTGCTCGATGTTACAGGTATTTTGGATAGGTGTCCCCTCTTGCATCTCCAGGCGCATGGCGCCAGGCCTGGAGATGTGGATGATCCTGAACGGGCCCTCCTGCATGGGTGAAAGCTTGTGCAACCCTTACCTGGAGAGGACCTGCCTTAGGACCAGGTCACCCGTCTCGAGCGTCCTGGAGCGAATGTTGCGGCAGTGGTAACACCGCAGCCCTTGCTGGTACCTTGCCGCCCTTAATGCAGCTTGACGACGACATTCCTCCCCCAGCACGAGATCCATCCCCCACATGGCGTCCTGCTGTGTTTCGTCGAACGCCAGAACCTGTGTGGAGCAATGCTTAACCTCGTGAGGGAGGACTGCTTCAGCTTCGTAGACGAGGAAGAACGGAGTCTCGCCCATTGTCTTGGTAGCGGTTGTGCGGATGGACCATAGCACGGACTAGAGCTTGTCGTGCCAGCCCCTGCCCCAGGCCTCCAGCTTCTTCTTGAAGGTCCTGGTCTTGAGGCCCCTCAGGACCTTGGCATTGGCGCGCTCAGCCTGACCATTGCTCCTGGGGTGGGCCACCGAAGCATAGCAGATTTGCGTTCCAAGGTTAGCATAGTAGGTTTTAAAGAGGTTACTAGTAAACTGCGAGCCGATGTCTGTGATGATGCGGTTGGGGACCCCGAAGCGGCTCACGAGGCCCTTGATGAACTTGACAGCAGAGCCGGCTGGAATGGTTCGGACGGCTTCCACTTCCGCCCACTTGGTGAACTTCCTGATGGCGACGTGGAGATAACGGTAGCTCCCTGGCGCTCGTGGGAATGGTCCTAGGATGTCTAGCCCCCAGACCGCGAACGGCCACATGAGCAGGATGGTTTGGAGGCCCTGAGCAGGCTGATGGATTTGCTTGGCGTGGAATTGGCAAGCTTCGCAGGACTTCACCAGCTCGGCTGCATCGTTGAGTGCTGTGGGCCAACTGAATCCGCTGCGGAAGGCCTTGCTGACAAGGGTCCGTGATGATGAGTTATGTCCACAGTCCCTCCCGTGTATGTCAATCATCAGGTCCCTCCCTTGATCGCTGGAGATGTAACACAGCGTGACATCGTTCGGTCGTTTCCTGTACAACTCGCCGTCTTGAATGCAGTATGCCGTGCCCTGTCGGGCCACGTGCTCCGCGTCTTCTTCCTTCTCCGGCAGTGTCTCGTGCATCAGGTACTCCTTGAACTCCTTGGTCCAGCACTCCTCCTGGGGCTCGAGCGCCAAGAGTAGCCAAGCTCCTGAGGTAGGACCGCAAGCTGGGGCTCCCGTGGCCGGGGGCTGTGGGAGCTCCTCCCGAGGTTGAGTCGTGCTTGAAAGAGGTGGCGTAGCTGACGGCTTGAAGAGCCGCTCTTCGAAGACGCCGGGCTCTTGCGGTTGCCGCTTGAATGCTCTCTTGGCGATGTCATCGGCTTCCTTGTTGGTGCCCCGGGGCACGTGCTGTAGCTCCAAGCCTGAGAACTGCTTTTCCATTTTCCATACCTCCGCAAGTTAGGCCTCCATGTGCTCGTCCTTTGGCTCGTACACTTTGTTGGAGAAGTTGACGAGGAGCTGCGAGTCGCCCTTGACGGTAAGGCGCCTCACCGCCAGAGGCGCCGCAGCCTTTAGGCCGGCTAATAGGCCTTCGTATTCTATGATATATTTGGAGACCTTCTCGCTGTGCTGGAAGCAGAGTTGCACGACGTAGTAAAGCTTGTCCTAAGTGGGCGAGATGAGCACTGCTCTAGCCTCCGTGCCCTGGTGTGCAAAGGCGCCATCAAAATACATGACACAGCCGTCTGGTGCCTCACTTCCTAGGGAGGTGGACTGGTCTTATCCTTCCTCAAGAGCTGGGGCATCTGTCCATTCTGCCACAAAATCGGCGAGCGCAGTTCCCTTGATGACCCTGGTGGTGCTGAACTCCAGCTGGAATGCCTGCAGCTCGATGTTCCATTCAGTGACCCTTCCGACTGAGTTTGGGCTCCTAAGTACGCTCTCCAATGGGTAAGATGAGACGGCCTTCATGGGGTGCCCCTGGAAGTAGTGCCACAGCTTGCGCGAGGCCACCAAGAGTGCGAGCAGGAGCTTTTGCGACATGGGGTAGCGTGCCCTTGCATCCCGCAGTACGGTGCTGACGAAGTACACCGGGTGCTCGGCGAGGGCTGGCACACTATTGAGGCTCGGGTCTTGCGGAGATTGTGGTGTATCCTGAGGTGGAGGGTTTCCTGAGACTTGGCCAGCCACAGGAGTTTCCGCGACGTTGCCCTGCCGAGCTTGATCTTCCGTTGTTGATGGCTTTGGTGTGCCTTCCTGACCCTGCGCTGCATCAGCTCTGGCTTGGTGCGGCACACCCTTGTCGTCGCATTCCTCCCGAACTGCCACCAGCGCCGCGCTAGCGGAGTACGGGGTGGCGGCGAGGTTGAGTACCAGAGGCTCGAGAGGCCATGGCGCCACCATCACCGGGGGGTTGGTGAGCTATTTCTTGAGGTCTTAGAAGGCCCGGTCGGCCTTCGGGGTCCACTCGAAGGGGCCTTTCTTCTTCATGAGCTTAAAGAAGGGTAAGGCTCGCTCGCCTAGCTTAGAGAGGAAACGCCCTAACGCGGTCACCCGTCCTTCCAGCTTTTGCATCTCCTTGAGGGTCTGTGGTGGGCTCATGTCTTCGATGGCCTTGATCTTCTCCGAGTTCGCCTTGATCCCTCTGTGGGATACGAGAAACCCAAGCAGCTTGCCAGAGGGGACGCCAAACACGCACTTCTCCGGGTTAAGCCTCAAGTTCACCTGACGCAAACTCTCAAAGGTCTCCTCCATGTCTCGAATCAACGTCCTCGCCTCGCGAGATTTGACCACTATATCATCAACATAGGCCTTTGTGTTCCTGCCGAGCTGCCGCCCCAAGGCGATGTGCACCAGCCGCTGAAAGGTTGCACCTGTGTTGCGAAGGCCGAAAGTTATGCAGGTGTAGTAGTACACCCCACATGGTGTCAAGAAGGCCGTCTTCTCCACATCCTCCACCGCCATCTTGATCTGATGGTATCCAGAGAACGCATCCAGGGAACACAACAAATCGCACTCGGCGGTGGAGTCAGCGATTTGATCGATGCATGGAAGGGGGAACAGATCTTGGGGGCAGGCTTTGTTGAGGTTGGTGAAGTCGACGCACATCTGTTCCTTCCCACCTTTCTTCGGTACTACAACGGGATTCACCAGCCATTCGGGGTATCGTACTTCTCAGATGGTACCTGCCGCCTCCAGCTTGCGTGTCTCTTGGACGATGAAGGCCTGCTTCTCAGTGGACTGCCATCTTGCTCGCTGCTTCACGGGGCGTACGTTGGGGCAGACCCTTAGATAATGCTGGATTACCTCTCTCGGGACCCCTACCAGTTGATTGGGCTCCCACGGGAATATCCCCTTTTTCGCGCACAAAAACCTCACCAAAGCTTCTTCTTGTCCCGGGTCAAGGCCGGTTCCTATGGTGAAGGTGGCTCCTGAAGACCCGTCCTCGTTGACCGGCACCTGCTTTGTCTCCGCCTTGTCTTGGGTGAATAGTTGTTTCTTCTTGGTGGGCACGGTCTCCTTGGCCTCGGGCGCACCGGTGCCGGCTGGCTGTGCCGCTGCCGCGGTCTTGAAGGCGAGCCTGAGTGCCGTCACGGCCTCCTTAGTGTCCCCATTGATGGTGAGGACGCCCTTGCTCCCTGGCATGTTCATGAGGTTGTAGGCCGGGTGAGCCGCCGCCATGAACTGAGCGAGAGCAGGATACCCGAGGATGGCGTTGTACGGGAGACCGATGCGGGCGATGTCAAAGTCCACCAGCTCGGTGCGATAGTTGTCTCGCGTGCCAAAGGTGACAGGGAGGCGGATCTGCCCCAGAGAGTGGGCAGCTCCACCACCCACACCCACGAAGGGCTTGCTGAGGCCGAGCCGCTCGAGCGGCACATGAAGAAGGCTGATGGCTTCTACGGAGAGCAAGTTGAGGCTGGCGCCGCCTTCGATGAGGGTCTTGGTAATGGTCACGTTGCAGATGGTGGGCGTGCAGAGCATCGGGAGCACCCCGGAGTCGGCGGTGGAGTCGGGGTGGTCTTCTGTGCGAAGGTGAGGTCGGCCTCCGATGCAGCCCAACCCGGCGGAGCCCCTGGGCGCCTGGTGGCTGCCCAAATCTAACGGAAGAAAGGTTTGATGTGGCGATCTGAAGGTGGTTCTTGAGAGCCACCCAGCAGTGCCACGACTGCGTGGTGCGCCGGCACCGCATAGCGCGCGGTGAAGAGGTCGCGGAGTCCCCCCCCCCAGGATGCCATCGTGGATCCCGGGAGGTTGAGCAGCCAGGCGCGCGGTTCGCCGGCAAGGGCCATGGGGAACCAGTTGTCCATGATCTTGTCGTCGCCCCCGGCTTCGAGGACGACCTCCTCGTACACCAGCAGGAATGGCGCCAGGTCTGCCGCGCCGTCGTAACGCGGTTGGCCACTGCACTCATCGCAGGGCGGGGGCCAGGGCTCGGTACCCAGACTCCCTATTGCTGGTGTCGGCCGCAGAGGTGGGTGGCGGGGCACCTGCCATGGGAGCGAAGTGCGGCGGCGCGGGGCGTGGGTTGGTGTGAGGAGCTCTGGTGCACCCCTACCTGGCGCGCCAAATGTCGGATGTGGGGTTCCGGCTAACCCTTAAGGTTCGAACACTTGGGTGCGCGCGAAGTCTTTCCGTCCTATCGATGTACGCTCTAGCTCGCTAAGATATTGCAGACGAACTCGACAAACTCGCAACACAGAAAGACACGGGGTTTATACTGGTTCGGGCCACTGTTGTGGTATAATACCCTAGTCCAGTGTGGTGGTGGTGGATTGCCTCTTGGGCTGATGATGAACAATACAAGGGGAAGAACAGCCTCCTGAGGTTGAGGTGTTCTTGTGCATATGAACTTGTGGTGTGTAGATTCCATCAAGCTCAGATCCGATGCCTCTACTATGGTAGCTAGTCCTATTTATAGAGGCCCTGGTCCTCTTCCCAAATATTGGGCGGGAAGGGAGCCAACAATGGCGGGCTAATTCGAAAAGGGACAGCTAGTACAAGCAATCCTGAAAAAAGCGGTCTTCGCCTGTGAAAGGCTCTGGTGGTGACACCGTCTTGGGCTCCACAATGACCTCCGTCTTGCAGTCCTTGATCCTGGTCTTGTTGCACCGAAATAGCAACCTTTGCCTGATGCCTCGGTACTCCACAGCTACGCTTGCCTCCTTTGCACCAAAGAGGAAACAAGGGCGCTGCGTGTGCTGGCGCCCGCCGGGTGTCGATCGTCATGGCTCATGTCACGAGAGCCTCGTGAGGTTCGCCTCGCCTTGATATCTCCGCCCCTCGCGAGCCTACCTGTCTAGGCCGCTCGGGAGGAGGTCTAGCGTCGTCCGCCTCGTTAGGGTCTTGGGTGCCTTGTCGGTGAAGATGGGTCGTATGGCCTGCTGCTTGGCCATGCCGCGGGTCGCAGGCAGGCAAGTCTGGGGACCCCTGTTCCCAGAACACTGACAGACCACAATGACGCCTGCTGCATTGTTCGACGCTCAAAGGCCTACATGGTTCATGATGGAGAGCTCTACAAGAAAAGCGCCACCGGAGTGCCACCGGAGTCCTTCAACGATGTATATCTGAGGAAGAGGGGCGGCAGCTTTTGGTTGAAATTCATGCCGGACTCGGCGCTCACCACGCTGCAGCTCGGGCCCTGGTTAGCAAGGCCTTCCGTATAGGTTTTTATTGGCCAACGGCCCGAGCTGATGCACAGGACCTTGTCCAACATTGCGTCGGATGCCAACTCTTTGCCAATCAAAGCCATATGCCCCACACTGCCCTACAAACAATCCCCACCACTTGGCCTTTTGTGGTCTGGGGACTCGACATGGTTGGACCCCTTAAAGGGGGAAGCCATAAGAAAAAATATCTACTGGTTATGGTGGACAAATTCACTAAGTGGATAGAGGCTAAACCGGTCAAAACGGCTGAGTCCGACCCAGTGATAGACTTCATATCCGATGTTGTGCACCGTTATGGTGTCCCACACAGCATCATCACTGACAACGGCTCCAATTTCACAGCCAACGAGGTAAAAACCTGGTGTACTAATCTGGGTATTAAACTAGATTACGCCTCCGTCTACCACCCACAAACCAACGATCAAGTCGAATGCGCCAACGGTCTTATTTTGAGCGGCATCAAGCCCATACTAGTGCGGTCTTTGAAAGAATCAGACAAGCACTGTGTTGAGGAGCTCGACTTCGTACTCTGGGGGTTGCGGACCACGCCCAACCGTACTACCTGGTACACACCTTTCTTCATGGTGTATGGTGCATAGGCCATATTGCCCTGCGATATTATTCACGACTCACCTAGAGTGTGTATGTACGAAGAGAGAGAAGACGAGCTCGATCGGCAAGATAGCCTAGATGCCCTGGAGGAGGAACGCCATGTCGCAAAAGCCCGTTCAGAAGTTTACCAACAGCAGGCTCGAAGATATCAAAGAAGAGAAGTACGGTCCAAGACTTACAACATTGGCAAACTTGTTCTACGGCTCCAGGAGAAGAAAAAGGACAAACTCAAGCCCAAATGGGAGGGTGCCTTCATAATTGACGAAGTTCTCACCGGAGGAGCATACTGTGTTCATGATGCATCACACAATCGCCTTGAGCCGAACCCTTGGAACGTGTCCAGACTCCGGAGATTCTACGCCTAGCGCTAAACCCCTTGTTCATCTCCTCCTCCCCTGTAGTTTCCATTATTTTTCTCTCTCTTTTCTGATTACTTTCTTCTTTCTCTCTTTAAAGCTTTGGTGTGGCTAGACCGCACACCATCGGCACATACATCTTTAAATATGTACACCACTTGTACTTGGGGCTTCTTGGACAAAAGTTCTTGTCATTCCTTGAGCATCAAGCTCCTCACATATGAGTTTTTCCATTTGTACCTTTTCTTTGCCATTATATGCATCGATATGACTTATGTTTTGGTCAATCTGGGTTGCCCGGCTCCTGTGCTTATGCCCTACGTTCCCGTTAGTTCGGCTAGGGCATAAAGGGAGCACCTCTGCGATTGTTACTGCCTGGTCATCCGGATGTGTACCTCAGACTGGGTGAAGCCGAAAGCTAGCATTCTTAACGGAATATTCGATCGGTGAATTAAAGATGTTTTTAAACTCACTCCATTGTGCACCCCGAGAAGTTAAACAAATTGTGGTGATCACATCACAATTTGGACATGCACATTAATTGCATGTACACCTAGGGAAAGGAACCTTTAGCGGAACTATTTTCTCTGGAAGATGTTTCTTACGATATCAATGTAATATAACATAGCTAGTTGGATACACCTTGTCTGTTCAAGCAACTATGACCCCTACACCTAATTTTCCAGGCATACCCCGGCCTATTCGTCTGCGACGGTATTCGGAAACACTCCGCACCTTCGGGACCGGAGGTTGAAGAAAAAAGGTCTGCCATGACAAATGATATACTATTCAGCTAGATGAGGAAAGTACACAGTCACTTGGACTCGAAAACCTCCTCCTCTACACTTTCCAACATGCAGTCTAACTTACACTCCTGTTGGGAATATTTGGCGGCCACCTCTACTTGGTCATATACTAAACTAATGGGAATTTCTTCCCCATTCGACCCTAGCAGTTCGACACGAGCCATGTGATTAGGATCCATCTTGGTATATCGTGTCTTCACCATGGCCCAGGCCTCTCGCACACCCTCTCGGCATGCCGATATCTTCCACAGCTGGATACGCCGCCGTGCTCCCTTGAACAGCTCTACCAGTTTCTCCATGCTCCTTGAGGGGGGTCGGATGGCCATAAAGCCTTGGCTAAACTCCGCATCGCCTACCGAGCTTGCTCGTGCAACTGCGACAACCCTTCTAGAAGATCACTCGATGATCCGGACACCTCCTCTTCAGGGCGGTTCGTCAAAACACCTGAAATTACAGCTATATCAGCTACCGTTACCACCAAAACTGATATAAAAAAAGTGGCCACATACTAAATATGCTGCCTCGCAGCTTCTTGTTCTCCTTCACAGAGTCAGCTAGCTGAGCTCGCACATCTTTCAGTTCTTCGCCCAGTTTGGAGTTCGAGTCCTGGAGTTTCTTTTTCTCTTGAACTACTTTTGTCAATACACGATCGCCCGCTGCTAGTAGCTTTTTGGCTCCGCGTTCTTCACTTCGAGCGGCGTCCAACTGCTCTTGTACTTGGTGCAACGGCCGAACACAAAGATTACCACCCAGATTCGAACTATCGGTGTATCATTACGAATTTTCGATAGAAGGAAACATTACCGGGAGATGCCTTGTATTTCTTTAGTTCGGCATTGGCAGCAAGCAGCCGGCGCTGATACTTCTGCAGCTCCTGAGCTAGCTGGGTGTTCTTCTTTGTAAGCACCTGGTCATACATTGATCCTTAAATCAGTTGTTTCAACTCCTTTAAGTCTCTGGGGCTACTAGCATATGGTTATCATAGTCAGACAAAATAAAGTTACCTGCACATCTTCCAAATGTTGCTTTGTGGCCCTGTTAATCCCATCTCGAACAGCTCGGATGTATGCATCGGCCGAGTTGAAGGCGTTAAACAACTCTTCTGAAATGCCAAGGTCTTGTAAAATGGCCCGGCAGCGCCGATGATTCATCGCACTCTCCACTTCCGAGTTGTTAACGGATACATCATCCGAGACCTCAGCTGGAGGACAGTCCGGCTTTGCCTCCGCATCAGCCCCTGTCTTCATGGCAGGATTTGAATCCTGGCTGTGGGAAGTACGTCCGCTCGAACCTCCGGATATGGTCCAGCGCGTCTTTCTCCTGACACATGGATAACAAGAAGGTCACGATTGGACATGACTACTCAGGTGCAGGTTGGCGAATTCAGACCTCTTCGATGAGGGCACGACCGTATCATCGTTTTCTTTCCTCTTGGAAGGCTCGCTCGGAGTGGGGGACGCTCTCTTCGGAGGTACACTTGTCGTAGTATGGTGCGCCGAACCCTTCCCCTTTTGAACACAAGATAGTGCAGTGGGTAAGAAGGAAGGAGAGATCTCTTTTGAATAAGGTGTGTTCGGATCACTTAGGTGTGAAGCTGGAAGAAGACCGTCGTAGTCGGCCATGATGGCCACTTCTGTGCCATCGTAGCTCGCCTGGTAAAACACCCCCTCCGCAAGCACCACAAATATATACGGATCCTCTTAGAACCCGGGGTCGAGCTCCCGGTTGTGGTCCTCTAGCTGTGGGGCGGGACTATAAAATCCCTCGGTGACCTTTCGCCAGTGCTGTCGTAAGCAAACAAGCTAGAAGTTTATCAAAGGCAATTCGGAGATGGAAGAAGTAAAAATAGAGGTGTCTGGCCTTACCCAGCTTGGAGGGTTGTACATAGAGTACCCGTCTCTAAATTTTATGCGGAGAAATTCCTTTTCCTCCCCTTTGAACAGTTCGGCTAATATCTTAGCCAAAGCGGCAGGGGTATCCGGACCGTTCCGGCCGCAGCGAGAGGCGTCGTCCTCCCCATTGTAGTGCCACATTGGAAGCCCTCTGAATTGGAGCGGCTGAACCCCTCGCGCTATGGAAATCGCCATAACCTCGATTACTATGAGTCCGGACTGAGTGAGCTCTTTTATCCTGCTCATCAGCTGACGAACCTCCGCGCCGTTTTCCTCTTCAAGACTCCAGGGACGCCAATTGTGGCATTTCTTCAGCGGGGCGTGCACAAATTCAGGAAGACCCTTTCGAATCGGGTCAAGAAGCGCAACATCCTCTATACAAAACCATTCGGAGGGCCATTCATCAGGTGCCTTCCTTGGTGTGCCGGATGGATATCCAGTATCGGCGATGCGCCATACTTCGGCTCCGCCTATTTCAAATATTTACCCTTCATGATTGCGCGGGACGAGACAGAACAACTTCCTCCAAAACTAAAAATGAGCCTCGACGCCTAGGAAAAGTTCACATCAAGCGATGTCACCCGCAATGTGCAGAATAGAGGCCGGAGTGAAGATGTGCAGCTGGAGGCCGTAGTATTCTAGAAGCCCTCGGAGGAACGGATGGATTGGAAATCTAGTGCCTCTTAGCAGGTAGGGGACAAAACACCCTCGCTCTCCCCCGGACGGATTGGGGAAGTCCTCTTCCTGAGTCCCCTCATTGAAGAAAGCTAGCCCCGTTCGAACAGGGACTAGATCTGCATGGGGAAGGAATCCATGAGTTTGCAACTTCGTCAAATAGGCTATGAGACACGAAACACCTCTCCCACTAGCCTTTCTTTGGGCCGGGACGAGCGGAGGAGCTGGGAACACTAGCCATGCTGGAATAGTTTCTCCTAAGCAGTCTCTAGGGATTTCTTCTGCGTAGCGCTGAATGGATCTGGGATCCAATCTCTTTAAATAGGCACTCTTCCTCACATGGATGGGGTGTTATTCACAAAAATACCCTGACTTTCCACATTCACTCGACACGTGGAGGACAAAGATTATTCAACGCGCAGATGCCAAGGAGGCGACATTGGATCAATGGCCGAATACATTACTTGGACATCATTGAAGGGGAAACCCTCCTTGCAATGCCGAAGACAATATGTGTGCCGAGCACGTCGCTATTGAACACTGGTTCGGGGGCTACTGAGGGAGTCCTGGACTAAGGGGTCCTCGGGCGTCCGTCCTGTTATCCATGGGCCGGACTGATGTGCTGTGAAGACATGAAGGCCGAAGACTGCACCGTGTTCGGATTGGACTCTACTTGGCGTGGAAGGCAAGCTTGGCGACCGAAGATTCCTTCTTATGTAACCGAATCCATGTGAACCCTAGATCCCCTCGGTGTCTATATAAATCGAAGGGGGTAGTCCGGAAAGGACACCACATATACTCATTACAGTATTCACATAGGCTTCTAGGGTTTAGCCATTACGATATTGTGGTAGATCAACTCTTGTAATACTCATATTCACCAAGATCAAGCAAGAAGAAAGTAGGGTATTACCTCCATAGAGAGGGCCCGTACCGGGGTAAACATCATGTCCCCCGACTCCTGTTACCATCGATCCTAGATGCACAGTTCGAGACCCCCTACCGAGATTCGCCGGTTTTGACACCGATACCTGGCGCTCAGGAGTTCATCACCAAGGCATCTCAGGAGCTTCAGGAAGTAAGAGCAACATGCGGCGACCGCCGCCCACCTAGCATTGCTCCTCACCCAGGCCAGGGTGGTGAGTTGCACGTCTGCATCGACATCCCAGGGCTCAACCAGGCCGCATCTCAGGAGCGCTTCTGGCCTTCGCGTACAGGCCAGTGTGAGGGCCTGCCTCATAGCTACGTCTGCTTGCCGCTCGGCCTGCCGAGCGTGGATGCCACTGAAGGAGTCCTGGATTAGGGGGTGTTCGGGTAGCCGGACTATACCTTCAGCCGGACTCCAGGACTATGAAGATACAAGATTGAAGACTTCATCCCGTGTCTGGATGGGACTTTCCTTGGCGTGGAAGGCAAGCTTGGCGATGCGGATATTCAAGATCTCCTACCATTGTAACCGACTCTATGTAACCCTAACCCTATCCGGTGTCTATATAAACCGGAGGGTTGTAGTCCGTAGGCAATCAACTCCATATACAACAATCATATCATAGGCTAGCTTCTAGGGTTTTAGCCTCCTTGATCTCGTGGTAGATCTACTCTTGTATTACCCATATCATCAATATTAATCAAGCATGATGTAGGGTTTTACCTCCATCAAGAGGGCCCGAACCTGGGTAAAACATCGTGTTCCCTGCCTCCTGTTACCATCCGGCCTAGACACACAGTTCGGGACCCCCAACCCGAGATCCGCGGTTTGGACACCGATAGCCGCCTTCCAGCGCAACCTGCGGAGCGTCATGGCGGGTCAGGAGGACAGGCATCACGCAGTCCTGGCGGAGATGGAGACGGTCCTCCGGAGGCCGCCCGAGCCTCCAGAGCCTCCCAAGGCTCAGGGCCTCTACGCGTCGTCAGGGGCGACTTCTTCGCTACGCGTCTTCAGCTACCCCAACACTTCTTCGACAACCAAACCAGGTGACATCTCTCCAAGTTCATTTAGCTGGGAGCGCCCGTGGGCTGCATCATTCCCAGGTCGCTTGGGTCAGTCCCTGTGGCATGTATCCACTTGCATTTTTAGCTTACCTTGCTGGGGGCGTGTGATGGCCTGGCTTATTAGGGATGATAGACTACTCATATCAATAAGGAATTCCTTCTTTTTCGGGAGCCCATTCGGACAGAACTCCAAAGTTAAGCGTGCTCAGCTTGGAGTAGTGTCAGGATGGGTGACCGACTAGGAAGTTGCTCCCGGGTGTGCATGAGTGAGGACAAAGTGCGCAGAAAAGACTAATACTGATCTGTGGGGCCAGTCTAGATCCCGCTAGGAGTAACGACCACCAGCGGGTGTGTCCGGGGCGTTACTGGGTGCCCCGCGGGCTGCATCATCCCTAAGCCGCTCGGGTGTGACCCAGTGGTGTGTATCGTTCTCACATTTACCTGAGCCAGTTTGCTTCTCATGCATAATCTATCTATGGTTATCACCTGCTTGATTGTCACCCACCATGGGAGCTGCACCCCGATCGTCTTTCTTCAAGATCCTTCACATAGGAAGGCTAGACACGGCATCTGTGCCCGGGCCCGTCCCTGCAGCTTCGATAAACCCAACGGCTGAGCTTTGTCTGGCGGGCCTGCCCCGTTCACGTCACCTCCTGGGGTCGTTGGTGCTTGGCCTTCTCATGCGATAGCCTCAGGAAATCCTTTCGCCATAGGTTGTCTAACCGTCTCGCAGGAATGCCACAACCATCAAGAATCAAGACCATGGGCAACCCGCCCTGAGGTAGGGCCTCGTGAGTCCCGCGCTGGCTCACGAGCGCGCAGATACACCTCTCCTAACCCTGCCATGCAAGCCGCATGCCAGGGCAGGGCTGTACATGCCCCGGGGCCTCTCCGCAGTAGGGAGTCCCCTCCCACAGGCCAGCAACGGACAGGCGATCACCGCGGCAATTTGTTCCCCTCCCCGCGCTGACGTGCAGGAACTTCTTGAGGACTATAGCAGGCGGTGCCGTGGACTCTCTCTCTTCTCCCATGCAATTCACTTGCGCATTAAAAGGGGAGCTCCTAAGCATCGCGACTCAGGAGCTCTTACTAGCTCTCGAGCCCTCACCCCCTGGCCTTGACGACAGCATCGTGACCTGGCATACCAGCGGTGGCTGAGCTCGCTCGAGGGCCGGGACCTGAGGATGTAGAGCACTAGGAAGAACATGGAGAAGAGGCGGAGGCCCGCACGGGACTAACCTATCTACCCAGCAGCGACTAACACCCAAGTCTGGTGTGTCACGGGAAACCAGCTCGGAATGCCAAGATAAGTTTTGTACCTGGACTGACCCATCACTATGACCTAAGATTCTTGCCTTTTTGCTGCCCTGCTGTGGCAACATCGCCTCCATTTCCCATTCTCAAGTAGCTTCTTGCGTGCTAAAGGGGACCTCTTGAGCATCGCGGCTCAGGAGCTCTTACTGCACCTTGGGCCGCTCACCTGCTGGCCTTGACCACGACATCGCGACCTAGCATAACAGCGATGGCTGCAGCCAGCCTGTGGACCGGGACCTATCAGCATAGAGCACCAAGCTGCCGCAAGATTGGAAAGGGGGAAACCGAGCATCAACATGACATGTGCTCGTAAACTTTCACAATAAGGATAATATCAACAAAAGGCATTATAGATGCTTTACACCCCCCCGCGGGGTCCGTTTGATTCCTCACAGGGAACAAAGGGAACGGAATTCCTAGGAGCTCTATCTACACGCACCGGACGTCGTCGACGCCATCATCAACAGTGGGCCACGGAACGCCGGCGCCAACCCCATCCAGATCAACGGAGGCGGCGGCAGACGCGGCGACCTTGCTCCAAGCCCGACGAGAGCTCGGGGGCACGTAGCTGTCCTCGCTTGTCTCTGGAGACTCCACGAGCTCGGGAGAGTCACTGGACCACCAGGAGTCACCGCTGTCGCTGGAGTAGCTGCGGGCGAGTCCAGCGGCAGGCTTGGTGCCCGCCACTGCGCCGTCTTGGCGACCCGCATCAGGGAAGCACTCCAAGCGGCGGCCTTCCTAATTGAAGACCTTCAAGAACAGCGTGGAGGCGACATCATACTCTAATTGGATGGCGAGGGCGCCGTTCGCGTGGCAGACTCGGGCGACCTCGCCCCAGCCTCGAGTCATGAAGATCCTCCCGGAGGCGACGGCTTCAACTTCTAGTCCAATCGTCGGGGCGTCGCAGTCGGTGTGCTGCATCCAAAGCTCGAGAGGGCCCCTCGGCGGCATCTCGGCGGTGAAGAACTACTGAAGGTGAATCCAAGTGCTCAGGGGCATCACCACCCACAGCATGAGCTCACATGAGGAGTCCGCAACATGGACCCCTAGGGCGACGGCGTGCGCCTCCGCGGCATGGCGGCCATGGCCCTGGTGCGGGCGGCCGCGCTCATCGCTCCTCCCTCTGGAATCATCGGCGTGAGCATACAAGGGCAACGGGTACCTAGGAGGTGGCCTCTCATACCACAGCCGCGACACCACCAGCCTCGCGACCATCTCGCGATGATGGGACCTCCTCTTCTTCGGCGGGAGCAGCTCCGGCTTGTTGAGGGGAGTCTTGACCTTCTCCGAATTGGCGCCAGGACTACACCAGCAAGGAGTGGAGCAAGGAAGGACAAGAAGCGGGAGAAGCAATGAAGAGACGGGTGATGGGGGCTCCGCACCCACTTCCCATTTATAGCCAAGGCGAGGCCAACTGCCGGCCTCCACGACCAAGGTAATAATGATCTTTCCTGCATGCAACAAGGACCCGTCAAGTCGGGCAGTTGCCGTGGCAGCGTGGGGAAGAGGAGACACCCATGTCAAATCACTCACCACCTGTCAACCAAGGCTGCATGCTGTTGGGGCCCGCGGCGCTCCGCAATTGCCCTTTGGCTTCGCCTCGAAGCCAAGCCCGAGCATGCCTTGGGCCCGGGGGCTACTGTTGACATTCTGGGAACGGGGGTCCCCAGACTTGCCTGCCTGCGGCCCACAGTGTGGCTCCGCCAGCGACCCCGTACGGCCCATCTTCACCAGCAAACACCCAAGACCCTCACGAGGGGCCAAGCCTCGCAAGGCAGACGACGCAAGCCCTCCTCAAGAGCGGCCTCACCAGGCTGGCTCGCCAGGGGTAGAGAGATCAAGGCAAGGCGAACCTCGTGAGGTTCCAATGACGTAAGCCATGACGATCAAGACCAGGCGGGCGCCAGCGAGCACAGTGTCCTTGTTCCCTCTTTGGTGTTAAGGAGGCAAGCGCATGCGAGGAGTTCCGAGGCATCAGGCAAAGGTTTCCATATCGGTGCAACAAGACCAAGACCAGCAGGAGGCAGGACGGAGGTCACTGTCGAGCCCAAGACGATGTCACCACCAGAGCCTTTGGCAGGCAAAGACTACTTTTGTCAGGATATCTTGTACTAGTTGTCCCCGTGCAAATTGGCCGTTTTGGGATCCCTTCCCGCTCAATATTTGGAAAGAGTACTACGGCCTCTATAAATAGGAGTAGCCACCACCATAGCTAGGGATCTCATCGGATCTTGGATCGAAGCCATTCCATCCATAGCCTCGCACAACTCCGCCAAGCACAAGAACACCTCTCCTCAGGAGGTTGTTCTTCCCTTGTAACTGTTCATCCTCACCCAAGAGGCAATCCACCACACCACACTGGAGTAGGGTATTACACCACAATGGTGGCCTGAACCAGTATACATCTTGTGTCTCATGTTCGTTAGGTCCGTCTGGCTAGGCCATGAGATCGTTGAGTGCGCGAGCTAGAGAGGGGGTGATCTTCGTGCGCACCCCAGTGTTCGAACCTCAAGGGTTTTCCGGAACCCGAAATCTGACATCTACTGCTGCTAACTGAAGCCGATCGAACCTGTTGCCTCTTGATGAACAATGAGCATTGTTGGGGGGGTGGATGAACAGTTCCTGATGGGGGGTTGGATGAACAAGACCTTGTGGTAGTAGAGGTCGTTGCCGCTGGATGAATAGGACCCCGATCGAGCCAGTTGGGGGTGGATGAACAGGACCCCATGGAGGGCTGGATGAATAGGACCGCGTGGAGGGCTGGTTGAACAGTAGCCGGTAGAGGGCTGGATGAACAGTAGCCCGTGGAGGGGTGGTTGAATAGGACCCCGTGGAGAGGGATCGTTGAACCATAGCCGGTGGATGAACAGGAGCCTGTGGATTAACAGTTGCAGGTGGAGGCTGGAGGAGGTCGATGGTGGATGAACAATAGCCCGTGGAGGCTGGAGGAGGTCGACAGTGGAGATGAACAGTAGTCCGTGGAGTCCCGTTTTGCGGTATGCCACATCCCTCCCGATGAAAAGGACCCCCATTTCGACCGTAACGCTCCAACACAAGTCCGTTTCCTCCATTTTGCGCACACCCCTCCCGATGAACAGGATCCCAATTCGACCGTGGTCAGTCGAACAGAAGGTTGTTTCCTCTATTCTCTGGTACACCAGGCCTCGTTTCAATCGGCTATTCCATCCAAGCAGGTTGGCTCCCAATGAACACGACGCATTCCGACTCAGTCGGGTGCCTCCCAATGAATATGACGTTGTTTCTTCAGTCCGACCCAGCCGGATCGATGCCGGTTGAACAGGTTGCCGTTGCTACCGTCTGTTGCCTCTCCATGTACACACGCCCTGGCCGTCCGTATATATGTGCGAGTACGCGATCGAGACCTAGCCCGTATGGACATACGTGGCCGTATTTTTTGCCCTATGGCTGTACGTACGTGTATAGGATATAGACGGGACTGCGTGAACTGCTATGTCGGGTGCTCTACAACGACACGTGCCTCTGCTACTCGGCAATGGTTCATACTTGCAGAGAGACCGATCAACCAGTATGTACGTACACGTTCCCGACTAGACAGACACTTTGACCGGTGGGTCCCAGCGGTCAGGGAGGATAAGGACACACTTCCTTGAGTGTGAAGATATAGCTGGTCAGTCCCAGCTATCAGGGGGAGGAATCATTTTTATTTTGCGAGTAATAAGGAGGCACTTTCTTGTGTTCAAATGTAACACCCTCGATGCGGCTATATCTCCTATGTGTCGAAGCACGACTTAGAGGCATAACTGCATTGAAAGCAATGTCGCAAGTGAGGTAATCTTCGCAAACAACCCATGTAGTATAAATAAAAGGGGAAGGATACATAGTTGGCTTACACTCGCCACGCCACACAAGTACATGAATAACATTACATTCATCCAAAACACTCAGGGTCCGACTACGGTACCAAAATAAAGATCAACCCCCAAATGCGACAAAGTCCCCGATCACCCCAACTGGGCACCACTACTGATCATCTGGGAAAGACACATAGTAACAACGAGAGTCTTCATTGAACTCCCACTTGAGCTCAAGCGCATCGTCTGGAGCGGTATCATCGGTCCCTGCATCTGGTTTGGAAGTAAACTGTGAGTCACGGGGACTCAGCAATCTCACACCCTCGCGATCAAGACTATTTAAGCTAATAGGTAAGGCAAAGGTATGAGGTGGAGCTGCAGCAAGTGACTAGCATATATGGTGGCTAACCTATTCGCAAAAGAGAGCGGGAAGACAAAGCAAAAGCACGGTCGGACAACTATGATCAAGAAGTGATCCTAGAACAACCTACGTCAAGCATTACTCCAACAGCGTGTTCACTTCCCGGACACCGCCGAGAAGAGACCATCACGGTTAGACACATGGTTGGTGCATGTTAATTAAGTTAAGTTTCATGTTATCTACAACCGGACATTAACAAATTATCATCTGCCCATAACCGCGGGCACGGCTTTCGAAAGTTCAAATCCTTGCAGGGGAGTCCCAACTTAGCCCATCACAAGCTCTCACGGTCAACGAAGGATATTCCTTCTCCCAAGACAATTCGATCAGACTCGGCATCCCGGATACAAGACATCCTTGACAATGGTAAAACAAGTCCAACAACACCGCCCAAATGTGCCGACAAATCCCGATAGGAGCTGCACATATCTCGTTCTCAGGGCACACTCAAATGAACACTACGTACAACTAAAACCAACCCTCAAGTTTCAACGAGGTGGCGCAGCAAGTGGCTCTATTTGGACCAACACTCAGAGGAGCACTGGCCCGGGGGGGTTTAAATAAAATGACCCTCGGGCTCCGGAAACCCAAGGGAAAAATAGGCTAGGTTGCAAATGGTAAAACCAAGGTTGGGCATTGCTGGAGGAGTTTTATTCAAGGCGAACTGTCAAGGGGTTCCCATTATAACCCAACCGTGTAAGGAACACAAAATCCGGGAACATAACACTGAGATGACGGAAACTAGGGCGGCAAGAGTGGAACAAAACACTAGGCGAAAGGGCGAGCCTTCCACCCTTTACCAAGTATATAGGTGCATTAAGATAAACAAGATAATATTGTGATATCCCAACAATAAACATGTTCCAACAAGGAACAATCTCCAATCTTCACCTGCAACTAGCAACGCTAAAAAGAGGGGCTGAGCAAAGCGGTAACATAGCCAAACAATGGTTTGCTAGGACATGGTGGGTTAGAGGCTGAACATGGCAATATGGGAGGCATGATAAGCAAGTGGTAGGTATCATAGCATAGGCGTAGCAAAAGAGCGAGCATCTAGCAAGCAAAGATAGAAGTGATTTCGACGGTATGGTCATCTTGCCTGCAAAGTTCTCAGAGTTGCCTTGATCCTCGTAAGGAAACTCAATGGGCTCCTCGTTCACGAACTCGTCTCCCGGCTCTACCCAAACAAGAACAACAAGCAAAAGGAACACAATCAACCACGTACAATGCTCAAATAACATGATGCAAACATGGTATGATATGCGGGATGCGATATGTGATGCATACGCAAGATTTGCAAAGGAATGATTGAACCTGGCCTCAACTTGTAAATCCAAGAGTGCACTAGAAAGGTGATATGATTTCGGTTGAAATCGATATAAAGATCACCGGAATCGGATGCACGGTTTGGAAATGGCAAGCAAAACAAATATGGCACCGGTGTGCGATAATCAACAAGTAGCCATATAAATGCAACAAGATAAATATGCTACAGCACTCAAACATGGAAACAAAATACATGGAAGGGGTCCACTCATGATGCTTGACAAAAGATGAACACTGGGCTAATTCATCCATTAACAGGTTCAAACAAGCATGGCAAAAGTGCAAATGATAACATGTTTCACACTTTGTGAAATTAACACAAGTCGGGAATTTATCATTAGGAAGCACAGTTTAGAGCATGAAAACTACATGCTACGGGAACATATCATGGCAAAGAAAGACATGGCATGAAGATACTCTAAGCACATAACAAAAGTCCCTTAGTGACCATGAGCCAAAAGGGATAGGAAAATACAATTGAAAGCATGTGAACATAGCAAAAACATTAACAGATTCAGACTTAGTGAAAACTGGAGCATGCAAAATAGATTAACGAGTAGGCATGTTTAGGAGCTCGATGCACTCACTACAGATCATTGCATGACAATCTAAGCATACACACATCAAGAAGACATGACATAGAAGCCGTACATGGCAAGAACAACAACATAGCATGCACAGATAAATAGTAACATCCTCGGCAAAATGGCTAAACATGTCAACAATCTGCCAGGATCATTTTATAGCAAAAGTAGAGCTTGATTGACTCAAGCCAGGGTGATCCATAATTGCCAACAAAGACATGGATGGATATAGAACCACAATATTAATAAAACATCCTTACTGATCATCCTCAAAAGAGGCACAGATCACTAGGAAACAACATGAACATATGGCATAGAAACAAAATCTGGACAAGGACTTAGTGAAAAACTAAGTCCCTGAAATCAGCATCACCGGGTAAGCTACTTTGCATGCTTGTGATAGTCACCACGAAGATCACAAAAATACATGGCAAGAACCTCTGTAAAGATAACATGGCATTTAACAAAACACATGTAGAACTCAGGATCATAGCATGCACACATTAATCATGGCAAAAATGACAAAAGGCCATTTGCTGAAACAGATCTGACAAATTCATCACATAGCCCTCTTCCAACAGCATTTCACGCATCAAGATGAGCTCAAATGAAAATGATGCAATGAGATGAAAAGATGTACTCATCGATACGAACATTTTGATATGCTACATGCATGAATCGGAGCTATGGATGCAGATTTATGGCATGTCAAAGTTGCATAAAAATACTAAGAGGAGAGGGAAAAGTTAACTGAGGGAAATTAGGGTTTTCCAGATCAGATCGGGCCAAGACTGTAGCTGGCACTCCTCCCGAGGATCAACATTGCCGGAGTCGAGGTCGGAGGTCGCCGGAGCCCAGATCCGGGCGAGGGGTGGCGAGGGCGAGGCGGCAGTGGCCGGATCTGTCGCCGGGCGACGAGGGATGGCGAGGGGGTCGTGGTGGAGGCGAGCTGCGGCGCGGGAAATCGCCGGCGGTGAGGTGGAGTTTGGCGGGGCGGCGGCTCTGGTGCGGGCGAACGGCTTTGCCG